>NW_003307562.1:275071-385869 GCF_000143455.1 Volvox carteri f. nagariensis
TCGCTGATCGTCTCGCTCGATTCCATCTTGAATTGGGTCAACCGTTGAACCAATAAGCTCTTCGCAGCTCGAGTCTGCTGCCCATACTTAGCCGCCAAAGCAAGCCACAGGTCGTACGCCTTCGCGTGACGCGCGTACAGGGGCTTCTCCAGGACGCGGATGAATTCCTTGATAACGCCCAAAGCTCGCTGGTCTTGCTCGTCTGTCACTACATCCCGCGTAGCCTGCACGGGGCTGATCGCGTTCGCTAGTCCTTTACGTTGAAGGACGCCGATGACGTGCTCCTTCAAGAGGTGAAAGGTGCTAATGGAGAAATAAAAATCCTCCTTATCTATTTTCATCCTTGCCTACAGCTAAGTCCGCACACAGCAGAAAAAGGCACCACCGGGCAAACGGATGACCGCACGCTAAAGCGCGGGGCTCATAACCTGTTAGAGATAAGAGTCCTTCAGTGAACACATCACTCGCTCATATCGTTACACAAGGAGAGAGAGAGAAAGGATACGCAAGCAGTATATAAGCATACCGTAGCCAATCCTGATCCGATGTCGTATTGGGATAACGGCAACTAATCAAACTACCGAAGTGTCAAGCCTGAGTGTACCTAAGAGCACTTTCCAACACATTTGTAGCGTTCCAAACAGGGGCGGTTCCAAGAAGCTCGAAGACGAAGATGCTCAGAAGAGCTCGAAACCCCGGACGCCTCTCAGACACCTCCACCTATCCCTTCCTAGACTGGACCTAGACACAACGCCAGCTCGTACCCCATCACATAGCGTAGGGTCAGACAGGAAAGACTGCAAAGGGAAAACTCCGCTGTGAGACTCATGAGCACCGACCCAGATTCTAAAATGCCAGTGGAGTCTCCTGCCCTCGACTCTCGATTCGGGGGCGAATTGCGTCAACTTCCGCTTTGTTCCTACCGATTTCCTCTTCGACCGCAGCAGCCTTTGCTTAACGAGGTCCAACTCAGGCATCTGGAACCCTTTCACCATACAATCCCAGCTCCTTCAGGGAAGATATCATCTGAAAGTGGGTTCGAATTTATGGAAAGCATCGGCAGGGTGGTGCCCTAAGTGGAATTTGCAAACAATAATTTGCAAATTACAGGCAGGCCTTTTAGTTAAAGGGGGCAACCATTCAATATTTTACCTCCCAGCCAAGGTTTTGACCAGTGGAACTGGCTGATGTAGAAAAGGATTGAATTGTGAACCCTTCGGATCGCGCCAATCAATCCGGCCCTTAGAGAGCAGGCTCTCTGACTTCAGAGTTTTACGTCAGTGGGTTTTTTAACATAGAATATGTAGGCAGATAGATTGTAGATAGTTAGACACTACAGATTTGGAAGTATGGCTGCACGTACTCGCTGCATGCGCGCTTGTGTTAGATGTTCCTTGGGAATAAAAATGGCAAATGATAATCAAAATTCATTCTCTTTCGTTCGAGCACTTGGAACCTAGCGAGGTTTGCAAGCGGGAAAAGTTCCACCGTTAACTGGCGCTCAGCCAAGCACCGCGATAACTGCACATCACGCCACCACGCCACCGTACCGTAACCCTCCTCATTGCGAACTGACAACAACCAACAAAAGCCAAGCTGACAAATCTTAATAACATGCCCACCATATGAAACGGTCAGGATAGCAACCCCTGTTCGGCACTACCAAGGGGCAACATCCCCACAGGCGATGTTACGTGCCCATACCTCCCTTTCGCCCCACACGCAACCTCACAAAAACGTTTCCTCGAAAGAGGCCACGCGGCTTTTTTTATTCCACACTGCACGTCATAACACACACACACCATACCGCCAAACACAACACCAAATACACGGGGATAGTGAACTGGATTCGGTCCAAACCACAAACGTACACACACCACAAACCAAAAGAGCTCTCGGGCTGTGTTCTTCTCCAATCCGTACCTGACCCCATCCCCCCCACGACACCCCCAGCAGTGTTCCTTGTTTTCTTTCTTTCACATCCTCGAGCATCAAGGAGGGGCCTTAACTCCTCTTCCTCCCCTAGGACGGGCTACACATGTTGGTTGCGATGGTTGAAAATGGTATCTACGTGGGGTTTATAGGACGATGTGGCCAATGCCGATGTGAGCATCCTTCCCCCCTCAGCTCGTAGTCAAAGATCCGGCCATCCACAATCTACACTGATTGTACGGCACCCGCCTTAGTAGGGTGTGTAAAAATGCGGGCTTGCTCATCTGTCCGTGCCCACACACCTTTACACGCACAAGACATGCGTCGTATGCTCACAAAGAAGCATGCCAATCAACTTATTGTTTTCGTCAAGGCTGTTTTGTAATGTTTTTTCTTTTGTTTTGCTGCTGCCACCTAGATTTTTCCCAGATGTACCAATAAATAATACATCGGTGCGAAGGGCTATGATAGATGTCGTTGTTGTTGTTGTTGTTGTTGTTGTTGTTGTTGTTGTTCCAAATTCAATGAAAATTCACAGCGGCTGCTCCTGTGGCGGCTGGGGTTGAGACTGCAAGGTTCCGCTCTCAAGCTGAGCCACAATCTCCATAATCTGCGCGGCTGGCAGCAGGCCCTCCGTGCGCAGCGCAGGTTTGCCGTTTTCCTTGGGTATGATCACCAACGTGGGGAGACCTTGGATCTGTGGGTCAGTGTGGAGGTTCCGGTTATTAGAAGGTGAGCGAAGAACGGGAGAGATATTACGGGATCATGAAGACAGCGATCCGGGAGTCATGACGCTTAGCAGTAAGAGGCCAGAAGTAAGAAGTTAGCCAGCAGCAAGAAGTGAGCAGTAAGGTAGAGTCACGTGGGGGATGCCGAGGGGGGAAGAAGGAGATGGTGTGTGTTTGAGTGTGTGTGGGGGAGAAGTACATAATGATGTTGCTACTGGTGGTGGTGGTGGTGGTGGTGGTTGGTGCAAAGAAAGACGTGCGGGATTGGATTTGCCCGCGGTGTGGAGGCCTGTGGGTTGGGTAGGGTCCAGGGGGGGAGGTGGTTAGAGAGCGGTAGGAGGGGGAGGGAGAGGAGGAGGAGAAGGTGTGGCTCATCGCCAGGGCATGAAAAGGTGCCATACACATGCGCCGGCTCACAACAACGAACCCGGATTCCCGGCGCTACCCCCGGTCTCACACACACACACACACACACACCTCACCCCTCCATCACGCCAAAAAACCCAATCTGAACCAATCCAACTCAGCAACCAACCCGACTCAGCTCCTGAAAGAATTAAAGCTTCACATCAAAGCGGTGTTTCCCAAGCCCACAGGCTTAAAATGTAGGGGACTGCACGGCATTTCCGTGCACGGAACTGTACGGTACCGACCTTCAGTAGGTTGCTAAGCTCGGGATTCTCGTCGACATCCACCTTGACCACTTTCACTTTGCCCTCCAGCTGCTCGGCCACCTGCGCCAGGGCACAGGACGGGCCCACCGTGTGGTGATGCCGAAGCTGAGGTTATAATAACTTACTGTAACAGTACTATAGAAAAATACATTGTATTGTTCTAATACAAAAAGGAGGAAAGGGTAGGTGCAACCAGGTGCAGGGTAGGTGCAACCAGGGTAGGTGCAAAGAGCAGGCGGATCGGTAGGTGACAGGGGAATGGGACGGTCGGCGAGTGATGGTGAATGACGAGGCGTCGGGAGGAGGAGGAGGAGTGGAGCTCCGGGAATGATCGCGATATCGTTCGTCATATCGAACATCGCCTTCCGAAAGGATGCTTCATGTGCTCAATCGCTGTCCTCCAGGGATAGCCTTCATGAGGACCCTCCTCCACATTCCCAAACATGAAAGATTAACCCTGCGGCTCTTTTTCCCCCTTTCCCCCCTAAAGCTTATAATGCTCAGACAGCTCTCCTCTTTATTGTGTGTAATTTTAGTATTGTGTGTAATTTTAGTAAAAACTAAAATTACACAAACCCCCAAAAAACAACCTAACTCCCACTACCTGCTCCAGTTCTCGAGCCAGCAGAAGACAAGGCCCACACCAGGTCTGAAGCGCCGCCGCCGCCGCCAGGTGTACGGATTTTAGGTGTACGGATCGGTTTTTATTAATTGGAGATGTGGTGACGGTTGTAACGGTGGCAGCCAAAGATGTTGTCGTTTTGCGGTGTTCCGTGATGAGGCGGAGGATGGGAGTGCACCGAGAGGTGTACAAGTGAGACCCAGGTACGGCATCGGTTGTACGGCGGTGGGTGGTAATGGTGACATACATACAAGGAATGAGGGGATGTAGCGGGAGAGAAAGTAATAGGCGACAGTAATGACGTAAGAATCAGCTGGGGTAAGACGAACCACTGGCGAATGATGGCGAATAATCTACTAGGGGTTTGATGGAGTGTAACGATGCGGGGCCATATTTAAATGTGGATCAGACTGCTCCACCTTGAGGTGCAGCATGCATGAAACTAAAGTAGGCGTGGGTAGAAGCGCGGCGAGAGCAAAACAATCACCGGCATGCGTCCAGCAGCTGCACCTAGTGGTCTGATACTGGTCTGGTAGTAGTTGTTGTCGCTGTTGTAAGCCGTGGCGGAAGGAAAATCTTCGGATTTGGCGGGAAATGTTTCGATTTGGCGGGAAGAATCTTTTTCCAAACCCACCGCAAAAAAGTCAACGATCAGGGTGGTGTCACGACCAGCGATAGCCACCTCGAGCTCCTCCCCAGAGATTTTCTGGACCTGCATTTTATGGGTCGTCGGCGATTAGCAGGTACGGGGGGTGGTTAGGCCTGTCGGCGTGTTGAGAGCACATGTCCCGAGACGACCAGGCCGTGCTCAGAACCGTCGCAAATTGTCTATTATCAGAAGAATCCATGTACGGGCGTTAGCATGGAAGGCTTACTTTGGCACGAAGGATGATGCTACGCCGGGCGGCTACGTTGTGCTCAATTATACGTGCCGGGGTGGGCAGCATCCGGACGCAGGGCGCACCGGCTCGGCGTGGCAGGCATTTCGGAGCCACACGTTCCCTTGATACTGTACCTAAAAGAGAGCTGCGGCTTACGACACCTGCAACGACGTGAGCCATGCCGAACTGACAAATTGCGATAAAGATACGAGGCGGCTATAGCAGGAAGAAAACAAAGCCTGACGCGCACAAGTGTAAATAGGTTGAAGGAGAGTAAATTATCACGCAATGCGCTGCAGATCACTATTGCAAAGCAGAGCGAAAGTCGTACTGGGGTGTTTCGGTATCGTCGTCACGATTCCTCATTCCGACAGTGCAAGGCTTGGGACAAAGAAGACACCTCTAATTACGTGCATCGTTTCCTAATCACCGCTTGAAATTGACTGAGAGGTCAGTTGATCCTGGGCCGACCGGAGTAAGCCACCTGCTCACATCACTATCACTATTGGATTTGTTGATTGGGGCCAAATTCACTCCTTTATCCAAATTCCTTAATGTGCTAGTTGAGAGGCCGCCGCTGCCTTGCGGCAATCTTCTAGTTACTTTCATTCCCCGCCGTGCTGTAAATATTTTAGAAAAATGGCGTCTGGGGAGACCGGATTGGCGTCGCTTGTAGGCAGTGAGTATTCCGGCACATTCGGGTGTCGCGGAATCGGCGATTGGGCGCGCATACTGAGCCCGGCTGCGTGCCTCTGCCCGCCCCGCAGCTCAAATCTCGGTCATCACAAACGACGGAAAACATTACGTGGTGCGTAGGTCATTTGCATACGGGTCTAGCTCAAGGGCCTTGCGTACCCTTTGTACGGGAGCTCTCAGAGCAATCCGCCATCGTGTGCGACCTTGCAGGGCATTTTGCGAGGATATGATCAGGCCACCAACCTATTGCTCCAAGAGTGCCAAGAACGAGTTTATTCCACGAAGGTCGGTAACGGTGTAAGAAGAATGCAATCTGTCGGGTCAACACGGGCAAAATGTGTGGGGAGGGAGGGATTACGGAGGATTGCAAGTCAACCAAGTCAACTCCCCTGTTAGCGTGTCCTTCCACATCGTGTCCCCCTCCAGGTTTTGGCCCCCCTCCCTCTTCCCCACTTTCCTGCCCACTTGTGCGCTAATACCAGGCCGTACACGTACCCTCTCCCTCAACCAGCACCCTGCAGCCTGCGTCCGCTTCCCACCCTCCCACTAACCCTTCCGCTCCCATTCCCCACCTTCCCGCCAACATGCCATTCGCAGTCCGGCGTCCAGATTATTCAAAACCCCGGAGTATACTGCATCCGCGGTGATAATGTGTAGGTTGCGACTTGCGACTTTTTATTCATGAAAAATTAGGGCCTGTTGGATAACTTGCTTTGACGGCGTCCAGATTCCTCTGCTACCATTTTTCTAGGGTTAGGTTTGGAAACATAAAGCTCCGAAACCGTTGGGGGGGAGGGAAAGAGCCCCTTGACCTTGACCGTCTTCCCCCCTGTTCCCCTCGCGGAGGCCGCGGTGGCATCAGTTGTTTTAGGGATTCTGTTATCAGTTGATATCAGTTGGACGTCTCCGGCAGTTGGACCCCTCCCCCTTCTTGGCTTTTGCATCCACGAAATCGCATTTTTTTGTATTCTTATAATTTCCCGCCTTCTCCGCCTCTTCCCGCTTCATCCACCCTCCAACTCCCAGAGCTGTTGTGGGGGAGGTGGACGAGGAGGCGGATTCACAACTTGACCTCAGCGCTGTCCGAGCACCTCCTCTTGCGCCCATACACCACTGATTGGCGCGGGTTGGGTTTCTGGGAACCTTCTGCAAGAAAGCGGGAAGTGAAGTGCAGGTGTCCCCAGAGGTTTGGGGGATGGAATTGGGGGAATAGGGTTTCGGAGCGGGATTGCGAACAACCAGGGTAGGGGTGCGATGCCCCAGGCGTGGAAGGGCGAGGAGGGGTTTGTGGGAGTACGGAGGAGAGGAAAGGTTTTTTTACGCACCGCGGTATGGGTGGGAACTGTATGTATGTATGTATGTAGGTGTACGCGAGCTGGGGAAGGGGAGATACTGCACCGCCCTCGCTTAGTGCCTTGCGCTCTGTCGGATTATCTTATATCTTGCAGTCTGATGTGGCTGTTTGCCTGCTTCGTTGGCCGGCTGCCTGCCTGTCTGTCTGTCTGCGTGGACGTGGCATACTCTTTACTGCTTATATTCCTGGGCACAGCCCATGTGGACGTGGTGCTGATGGGATGACATGGACTTGGGGGGCCTCAAGGCGGGCAGCCAGCAACACGACACAACTCCCACACCGCAGCGGAACGTCGTATGTATATCAGTCCCACACAAACCCACGACAGTCTCAGTCTCTCCCCTCCGCAGCCACCCCTGCCAACAGAAGCAGCTGTCGAGAAAACCAGCAGGCGGTTTGCCTGCGACAAGTATACATACAGCTTGGCAGTTCTGCTTTAGCCGTCAAACTGATTCGCCTGTTCTAGGCTGTGCATGTGCATGTTTTTGGGGTTGCTGTGAGGGACTTCTGGATGAGGGGCTTATCGGCCTATCGGGGCTTATCGGCCTATCGGGGCTTATCTGGGCTTATCGGCCCATATTCCACCCGTAATATTGGAGGAGGTGGAGGTGCTGGCGATGTTGATGGTTGCTAGGGGCTCCCAGGGCGTGCTGCAGGGCGTGGCTAAAACGAAAACTCAGCGTTCCCCTGCCAAGGTAACTTGAACTGTCATTCGGAATGGCGATATACCGTGGTGCTACCGTGGTCGGGCCCATTTCGGAAATGGGCTTATTAGGTGACTTTGCTGTGTAGCAGAGGCGGACCCGACTCGCGATTCGCCGCTTCGTCAGTTTTTATTATTCATCAATGTTGGCTGACGTGTCAATGTTGGCTCAGTAGTGCAGCTCGCAGCTTAACCGCCCTGGTCGTGGTGATTGGTGGTGGTGGTGGAAAGGGTAGGCAGCATGCCAGGGCAGCAAGCATGTCAGGACAGCATGTCAGGGGGAAAAGAATGGAGCAGCTGATGAGACGCACGGCGGGGGGGTAATGTGTATTGACAAACCAAACGCAAGGGGCAAGGAAGCAGCCACAGAGCAAACGAATGGCTGCGCGAGTGTGTCAACCACCACCACCTCGATTTCTTCAGGGGCCGGTAGGGAGCCAATAGGGCAGGGAGGGAGGCACGTTGTCTGAGTAATGTTATTTAGTAATGTTATATATTGTCTGTTATACCCTTGATGAACCCTGGCACGGATGTGGCCATAAAACTACAGAGACTAACACTAAAGAGACGAAGGGCAGCATAGCGATTAATACTACTGCTGCGTGACATTACCGTGTGGATTCTGACCTCACCGTCTTTCGGACCTTGGAAGCAAAAGAGCTGTCGCCGGCAGCACCTATTTCACCTGATTGGGTCGACCTATAAAACCCCCGTACACACACAACAAAACCACATTCTTACACACAATACGGCACCTACTCCGTTCATTCATACAGCATACATGGCGTTTAATTTTTTAAAGTTTCCAACTTTTTTTTGAAACAACTCAATATCGTTTGCGTTTCGTACGGGAATACGGAACTCCAGACCGCGATGCCGATATGTAATAATACTGGCAACGAACGAAGTGCACCGTACAGCACCGCCGTACGTTCCGTTCCTCTTCCTACCTTCTCGCTTTTTCGTTGCTTGCTTTCGGTTTTATAACAAAATTTTCTGTTGACGTTCTTAGATTTCAACTTTGTCTTTTTGCTCGTACACTTCTACAGCCTCCGTCCCAGCACATGCCAGCCGAGGCAGCCGTACAGGGCGCGAGTACCCCTCCACAGACACTCTAGCTCTGACGTATCAGCGGCGATGGCGGCGGCACCGCCGCCACCGGCAGCGCTACTGTCGCCGGCGCCGCCGCCCTCTTCGGAGCTGGCGGCAGCACACAAAGGACCGCTGGCCGGCGGCTGCGGTTGGCGGTTGGTCGTTGGACGCTGTTCCCGTTGCGACCAACAGAGCGCCGCCGCCAGCAGCTCCGTGAGACGAGAGTGTACGGCAGCCTCATGAGTTCCGCCGGCAGCGCCGCAGCACGGGCAACGCTCGAGGGCCGACGCGGCGGGTTGCCGCTGCCGTTGCTGCTGCGACGGCGGCAGTGGCGACGGCGGCGGCGCCACCGACGATGACAAGAGCTGTTGTTGTTGCTGCTTGAACGGCGACGGCAACCGCAACGGCAGCGCAGCCTCCAAAAGCCTCAGGAGTACCTCCAATTCATATAGCACCTCCGTACAACAGCTTCCGTACACCAACTGCAGCGCAATCAGGTTGTACGACATATACTGCACAGCGCCGTACACCAGCGCAACTAGCGGTTCGCTTTCTGCCGACGGCCGCGCATTGTCTGTTCTCGCTGACGATGACGGAGACGAGTATGCAGCCGTACGTAGGATCCCTCCGGCTGCTGCCGCCAGCTGGTGCAGAGTGCGGCCCATCAGCCGGTTGGTGTCCGGAAGCACTTGACGACGAAGCTCCGCTGCGCGTTGTAGCCGCCGCCAGGCGGTTAGCAATACAGCCGTCGGCGGTCTGCTGCCGCCGCCGCCGCCGCCGCCAGCAGCAGCGGCGGCGGCGGTAGCGGCATCACTGACGCTGTCAAACCCCATCAGGACATCCTCTCCCAGCACCGCCGCCGCCTCTTCTGCGAGCTCGTCCGCCGCCATCAGGGCTTCCGCCGCCGCCCCTTCCTCCGCCGCCGTCAGGCGTCGCCCGCACCGTACACAGACGCCGACGCCATTGTCGCCGCCGCTACGGTTGCTGCCCGTTTTCCCCCCAGCCTCAGCCGCCGCGTCGCCACCACCATCGCCACACAAAGCGCCGACCCGTGGGTCAATGGCCAGCACGGCGCCGGGCAGCTCTCGTTTGGCTGCTGCTGCTGCTGCCCGTGCTGTTGCTCCTGCCGCCGCCGCTGCTGCCGTACATCCCTGCTCTTGTTGCGTGTCGTCGCCTCGCCAGGTGCTGCAGCCAGGACACTTGAGTCCCCACAACGCCGCCTCCAGCTCTGCCGTATGGCCGGTGACCCGTGGGTCAGTGGCACAAGCATCACACCCGCACGAGAACGCATACTGGGCCTGCAGTGTTGGGGAGATGGTGTGTGATCCCCGCCATGGTTGCGGACAAATGGTGACGGAAGGTGAAGGGAGGGGGCTGTCAGCGCACAGCGGTCGTCACCGATGTCCCCGTCACCTCTTGAGCCGATCACCCCCCGCCCCACGAAAAAGAGACACACATCCTCAACCTAAGAACTGAACCGTAGTAGGATTCGAACAGCCGACGTCCTCCCACACACGGCCTTTACAGCGCCCCCACAGTCCGCGGTACCCGCCGCGACCCACTCGACCTGCAACGCCGCAACTCGCGAAGCCCGGGGCATCTTGCCCTGCTGGGGCCCGTAGCTGATGGTGAGCGGCTGGCCCGGGAGAACCTCCCGACAGCTGCGAGCCACCAGACGCAGCCCAAGAAACCTGTGGGAGTGGTTGGGTCGTTGTGGGTCGTTGTTGGTCGTTGTTGGTCGTTGTGGGTCGGGGGTAAGGATATCATGATGGTGGTGATGATGATGCGCATGTACCCCAACAATCCACGAAATTCTCATTCACTGCTTTGAGCGGTCGTGTGAGAGGGGTACAGCTAGAGAGCTTGGGAGCTAGGGAGCTAGAGAGAGAGAGAAATGGGGGGAGCTACATGCGAGGATGTTGTCAGGAGGTGTGCGTGTGTGTGGTGTGTGACGATATGACGGTAAAAGCGTTGTTTCCAGGGTTGCAGGGCGCAGTATGGCTCTGTTAGGAGATCCCTCCCCCCGCCTCCCCTCACTCTCGCCTCTGCTGCCCTTGCAATTATATAATCCATGCACCATGTAATTCATATATAAAACAGGGTTAAAACCCAGGATTTGGGTATCGACTGCGGCATACCCCGACTACACATCCCACCGCCGCCAAGTGCTCCTCGATCATCCGACTCGCATCCACGTAAACTCACACGTCTTAAAGGGCGGGACCCACCCACCTTAGCCCAAGGTTTGGCACGCAGCTGTGGTTGAGCAAGGCAGCGCGGGGATACAGCGCCAGCGCCAACCTGTCGTACGGTGATGTCATCACGTCAGGTCGTACGGCAATGCCATTGACCCGCACTCGGCACATCGTCAGGAAAATCTCACGCGCCGTCACCTCTGGCGGCCGTAGCCCCCCGACGGGTACGGCACCGCTCTGCAACCGCCGTCGCCGCCGTCGCTCCCGCCGCTGCTGCTCCAGATTTTCCTTCTCCTCCTTCTCCTCCTCCTCCTCCTCTTTCCCCTTGACAATATCATCAAGATCATCAAGATCATCAAGATGATCATCGTTATCATCATCATCATCATCATCATCTTGAAGCTCCAGAGGCGGCTGCAACCGTTGCCGGTGCCAACGCCGCAACGCCACGTGGCATGCGGACCGGTAGGCGGCAGCGGTTGTTGTCGCTAGTACGGCAGTACGGATGAGGTCATCAGTGCCCAGACTGGTGGTGTAGGTATGGGTGCAAGTGGCGGTGTGAACGTGGTTGTGGACGCGGTGGTCAAAGGGTGGTAAAAGGGAGCAGCACAGGAAGAAAGGGGGGAGACGGAGCAGTGAGAGGCGAGGCTGGGGCAGGGCCCCTTGGGAGGTTTCTAGGCTTTCGGAGCACCGTTCTCCCAACTACCAACCACCGTACGACTCCTCTATAACAACGAACCGTGGAAGTGGAAGAGTGGAGAGATGGGACACTTCCTATTACGCATTACCAAATATCAGAGCAGGGCCCCCTGTGAGTTCGATCAAACGAAATCGATGTTCCCCTCCCGCCTCTAAACCCACCACACACACACATACACGCACACACACAAACACAAACACACATACACGCACACGCACACACACACACACACACACACAAACACACACATACACACATACACACACATACACACATACACACACACGCACACATACACATACACACACATACACACACACATACACACCTCCCCACTCCGGCGGGTAGCCGTTATCAGAAGCACCGTAAGGCCCTCCTCGTCAGGCAACACAACAAAACAGCACACATGGCGGAAAAAAATATAGTAATGTAATGTAATGTGGCTAAAATGAATAGTAATGCAAAGCTGTCGTACTGTTCCCTTCTCCCAACACCGAGTCCACCTGTCACAGTGAGCCAGCAATCTGTCAAGAGCATTCCACGACGCCGCTGGCGTCGCTGCCGGCAGTGGTGACGACAACGACCCACGAGTCGGACAGTGTGGGTCTGGCGTGGCACCTGATGTAACGGCCGGCAGGCCTGGCGCCGCCGCCGCCACCGTCGCGGCCGCATTGCCCTCCGCTGCCGCTGGCGCCGCCACTACTGCTGCTGTTTCTGCTGCTGCTGCTGCTGCGGCGGCGGCTGCCCCCCTGACCAGCCTACAAGCCAGCATTGCCTCTTCAGGCAACACGTGGGACCAGGGAAGCCCGCACTCGCAGCCAGCCGGGGCATGGAACAAATCGTGATCTCTGCCGGGTTTGAAAAGTAATGACGATGGTGCGTATATGACGTTGAAGGGGTTTGGTAAAAAATATATATTGTTGTATTAAAGTAGTAATAATAATAAAACAAAGTGAAATAAATAAATTGTAATAATTATTATCACATATTTACAGCAACGTCGTATCATTCGTGCTTTAGGCTGTCACCGTACCTGCAGTACAGGCTGCAGTACATCGCCATCGGACAGTACAGACACGGGTACGACACCGCGCCGGGCTTGTCCTGCAGGACTGCCGTGCAACGCCAGCATCGCAATACCGAGTTGCTCGGGCTTCTGCAACCACCAACGCCGCTGCCGGCCCCGCCGCGACCGCGACCGCGACCGCGCCGCCGCCAGCGCTTACACAGCACCGCCGCCAAGGGACTGTCGTACAGTACGTCTGTGGCGGGCGGCAACGGTGATGATGCGTCGGGGGAGACGACAAGGTGGCGGCCGAGCTCTGATGTGTACGCCTCAACGATCCGTGTGTCGATTACGCGTCGTACTGGTAATCGCCTCTGCTCCACCTCGCCCTCGCCCTCGGGGGCCGCTCCATCCGCCCCTTGGAATTGTTTTCTTTCTCCTCCTCCTCCTGCTCCTCCTACTCCTACTCCTACTCCTACTCCCCTTCCGCTGCCGCTGCCGCTGCCGCTAGCGTTGCCTTTGCCGCTGCCGCCAGGAGCCTCCCCCTGTACGGCCGTCGTTCCGGCTGCGCTCCTCTGCCTGCTTCCCCCCTCCTGCTCCTGCCCCTGCGCCTTACTTCCTGGTTCCGGATCCTGACTTCCACCCCGATGCGGATCCGGATCAAGCTGCAGCTGCAGCTCTGCAAGCAACGCCGCCGCCTCGCCAACCGGTACGGCAGCTGTGACGGCGCCTCCGCCCTGCCCGCTGCTGCCGCGTCCCTTTCCGGCTCCCACAGCCGCCCCTGAGGCCAAGGAAGCTTCCACCGCAAGGGCTGTACGGCACTCATGTACGGCACCCCTCAGGTCACCGAGAGCTCTCCGGGCACAAGCGGCACGATAGTGGGCCTATGCGGGGGGTGGACAGTGACATAGACCTGTGCGGATGACGTGTATTTGTACGACTGCATGTGGCCGCGAGTTGCGTGTGCCGTGCGGATAAGTGTGAGCTAACAGGGGCCCAAGAATGGGTTGAAGATTATCTGACAGGGTTTGACCCGACTTGACAGGGTTTCACAGGATTTGACGGAATTTAAGGTCTTGCGTTTTTTGAGTAATAATTCTGTGATCGAGGAAGCAGATCGCGAACAGCGCTGCAACCGTCGAGCAGCACTAGCAGTAGCAGCAGCTAAGGCAGCAGCAGCAATAGCAGCTGTAGCAGCTACAGGACCCTGGCGTCGCGCATAGACTCCTTTAGGGAATTCACCCATCAGTGTATCGTACATGAGGCCCGTACTCTGCACGCAATACCTTAGAAAAGCTAGGGTCTGCGATGACGGCACAACGGGCGTCCGTTAAGGCTGACCGGGCCGCCGTCACAGCCGCCGCCGTCGCCGCCGCCGCCGTCGCCGCCGCCGCCGCCGGCGATGACGGCGACAACAGCGAAGGCGGTGATTGGGGATCAGATGACGTACAGCCCGACGGGGAGGACGCGGCAGTGGAAGACGAGGCGGCGATCGCGACTGAGGACGAGGCAGTGGTGCTGGTGGTCCTGCTCGTGGAGGCGGTCGCTGCTGCGTGCAGTCGCAGCAGTGCAGCCGCGCGGTTGCTGAAGAGGCGACTGGCGGCGGCACGGCCCGTGGGATGAAGCGCGGACTGGTACTGCAGAGCTTCTGTGGGCAGGTTTACGTTGGCGGGTGAGCGGAATGGTTTAGTTAGGTAGTTGGCAAGGTAGTTGGCAAGGTAGGTAGTTGGGGGTTGAGAGAGACGACGGGGTCTTAGAGGGAAGAGAGGAAGGGTGGGATGTGTTGGTTTGGAATCTGTTGGCAAAATACAGACAGAGACAGAAATACAGACAGACAGACAGACAGACAAACAGACAGGGAGACATGCAAACAAACGGGAAAGTAGGCAGGCAGCGGTTGCAGATAGATAATAGTGCATCGTGCCACACATTGTTTGTTGGGCTCACCTGTGTACGACTCCACTGCGGCGTCGTACTGCGCCTTTTGAAAGAACGCATTCCCCCTTGCCCTGGCCGCCTCAGCGAGGTGCTGGTCGGGAGAGCAACCCTGGTTGCGGTTTCGGGTCAATGGCCTTTAAAACGAGCAAAAGCGCGCGGTGGTTGATGCTGAAGGAATTGAGCAGCATTCGATTTATTGCTGTTGCGTTTATTCAATGTAGCAAAAGTTGTATAGGGAATTCGAAAGGGTGTGTGATGAAAAAGGGGGATATGGGGGTTACCCGTCTGGCGGTTGTAGGAAGATGGGATTGCGAAGGGGAAAAGGTAGGTGGGGCAGGGCCAGGAAGTAGTAAGGTCCGCGTCAACTACGCACAGTTCGCCCAGAGTGTGCAAACTTCTCCCGTTGAGTGCTAATCGGTCGCCATCCCGGTTTACTGCCGAGGTGCGCTCCGAAACCAACCTCAACGTCGTCGCCAGTTAGCTGTGATACTACCTCCGCAAAGACCTCTGGTTGCGATAGTAGTGCACGCTCCACGGCTTCCAGGACGCGAGCGACATCTCGGCCGGAAAGAGCCTCGGCCACGAGATGATCAGCAGTCGCGAGTTGTTCAAGCCGCTCAAGCATCTTGAATTATCACTTTGTGTTGTGTTACTGAGTACGCAACGTCTTTCTCGCACCCATACGGAAGGACGTGCATCTCAATCTGACTACAGAATTGGACCAAACAAGTTCGTTGGAGACAATCATACATCCGCAACTGTGGCCAGTAAATTAAACATCATGCTTCCTTATGAATCTCTCCGCCTTTTCGTTAATGATGACTGGCTCCGCAGCGCAAGGTGCTCCAAGTTCGGGCTCCCGCTCGCGCTCCGAAGGAAAACCTAAACCGTTTTCTCGGAGGCCATCCATCAAGAAAACTTTGACACGTACATAAACATCGGATCATCAGGATCAACTCGAGGCGTTGTCCAACCCAGGAGCCGCGCAAGCAGCAGTGCGGGAAAATAAAAGCGGACCAACGGGTCCGTGCGCGTTTTTACGTCAGTCCCCATCCCTTTCAATCTCCCCCAAGCCAGCTGTCCGCGCCGCCTTTCGTAAATAATCACCAAAACAGATTTGATGAAAAGACAAAACGCACACATACCTGACCCAAATAGGTCACCAGATAACACGCAGTGACCAAAAGCTGTCAAACGCCTCTCGCTGATGCTATAAGACAGTATAATATATTTCCTTAAGTCGCTTAATATTTCCTGAGACTGCATTACGCCACATCACATCGATTGGGATACCGCACCTCAATGATGGCTGAGGACAGCGATTTGGGTTCGCAGCTTGGTCCGCTGGCTTTCTGCGAGCGGCTCCCAGTGCCCATTCTTTCCTCCACCTTTAACCTCCTAGCTGTCCTGGCACTGCCCCATCTGCTATATGCATTCGTGTGGCTGACACCCGGGGTGTGGCGACGCGCCTTTGGCAAGAAATCCGTGCCTGTCTTCGCTTGGCTGGGGGCTGCTGGAAAGGGTGAGTGCGGGCGCTAGGAGCCTGCTTCGGCGGATGGGATGTGCTTAACTTGTTTGCACCTCTTTTCCTGTGCATATTTCGTTTTTAAACGAAATATCGCTCGCCTAGATTTTAAAGCTTTTTTGGTATTGTTACAGAAAAAAAGGTATAAGGATTGGAACAATTTGCAGTTGAGATATTAAATCAGCCATTGTTATGAATGGTGATAGCCGTGTCCCGACGACTGTGTGTGTGTAACTCCCCCGTATCTAACCCAATAAGGGGCTATGGAACGGCGGAATGTACTTGCCGGCATCCCGGCCTGACAACGGGCACCGACATCACTAATGCTACAGCAACCAATAGTTCATCCAATTTAAGTTTTCACGGTCACGAAAAAACATGTGCGGGGGTTCTGTGGCGCACGAAGGGCGCATCCCCCAACGGTCTGAAACCAACGGCCCCAACCGCGGCGATCCGAAGATCAGGATTCTGATGTAACATGCTGACTGGTCAGACATCGCCATGTCGTATCGTACGATTTGGTACGACAAAAGTTGTGATCACGCACACAGATTCCCATTCCCCGCCGGCCCTCTTCTTCCCCGCAGTATTGCAATTTAGCAATGTGTTCTTGTGGGCCTGGTCCTCCCAGCCTTCGGGTGTGTGTCTCCGACACCCCATGACGACGTGGCAGGTGCTGCTGGCACTTACTTTGGTAGTGTACGGACAGGTACGGCACGGCTTCTCTATGTAAGAAAGGATTTGGGCACTGGTCATGGTGTACATGTTACCGCTGAAGGTGCGACACTCGTTTCTGCACTTGTTTCCGAACCTTCATTCATATCCGAGACGTGCTCACTTTTAGTCGTACCCTCCATCTCCATTCGTCCCACCCTTAAGTAAAAATATCGCATACTGTACGGCTGGTGTGGACGGCGTTTGGTCCCTTAGGCTTTGAACATCGGTACATACCGGGCCATTGGCGTCACGGGAGTCTATTACGGCAGTCGCCTGGGTCGCAGCGTCCCGTGGGTTAACGAGTGGCCCTTCAGTGCCGTACCTCATCCGCAGTACGTGGGCAGTACGATGAGCATCTGGGGGGGAGTGGTGCTCCTACACGCTGCGCTGCCGCTGCCGCAAGCCTTGCTGGCGGCGGTGTTTTGGACCGCGCTGTACGGCATTTCAGCGATTCTCGAGGATTACTTTTGAGCAGAAGGACAA
The DNA here is from genome assembly GCF_000143455.1 of Volvox carteri f. nagariensis. Classification (NCBI taxonomy): domain Eukaryota; kingdom Viridiplantae; phylum Chlorophyta; class Chlorophyceae; order Chlamydomonadales; family Volvocaceae; genus Volvox; species Volvox carteri. The sequence continues at coordinate 292,318 of NW_003307562.1, forward strand.
GGTGTCACAGCACATCTACAGTGCTATAGACGTACCCAGCACGATACATTCTCGTGCTGGCTCGTGCGAAAGGCGAATCATGACCTGGCTTGGTACACCGCCGTACAGCCGTACTGCCGTATTCAGGCCGTACAGTTCCATGAGCGGGGTTTCGGGATCACGACGACATTGGATGGGAACATTGGAGGTAGACTTCTTGCGTGGTTGTGAGGGGTATGGTACCGACGCGGCGAGAGCTGAACGCAGGTCTTTTCGTTATGATCAGGCTTCGCAGCCCGGCGTCCGCTCAATTTCGCTGCTGCAATAACCCCAAAATTGCACGGACTGGGAAACATTACCTTCACATGTTTACATATGTGTTTGGAGCACTTGGGACATGTTTTAATGGGTCGGCATGGGTGCAGATTTGTAAAATGAATGGAAACCTGCGTACACATGGAGATTCAGTCGTACCTCTAGGTCGCCTCTAAAGGTACGGCGTCGTACAGCAGGGTAATGCGTTCACACCCTTTACTATGCGCATATCAAAGTGACGTGTATCGGTCCAGTCCACAGGAACCCCCCGAGGCCCCCGTATTTACATGGCACCAGGATGCGCCCACATGCACATGCACATGCACATGCACATGCACATGCACATGCACATGCACATGCACATGCACATGCACATGCACATGCACATGCACATGCACATGCACACCACACCAGCGTCTGCTATTATTATTACGATTACCATCATTATCACCCATATGCACAGAAGTCCAGGTTCCGTGGGTGGCCTTTCTTAGGATTCATGATTTTTTCACATACCAGGCTGAAGAACAGACACAATGACAGGGTCTCCACTGTGGGGTCGTTGCGGCATACCCTTCCTCAACATCCCCTACACCGCCAGAGAGACCCAAACGTCACCAGCCAGAGGTTGGATGCAATGACCTTTCGATGGTTCTTCTGAGCTCTCTTGCGGACTGCTCCTTTCAAACGTCCTCTTGAGTCTCTCACAACTATACCTGTACAACTATACCGCACACTCGCGCGTTCATGGTGCTCCCTCCTTGCCGCGAACTGGGTCCTCGATGTCGTCGACGAACCCAGCACATCCCCACAGCAGCGACCTCACATGTCAGTGTCGGTAACCCCTCGGTACAGGTACTGTTATTGTATACTGTAATTTTAGTTTACTCGGATTACAGTATACAATAACAATATTTTCCTCCTGGAAATGTAGATCCAGAGATGCATGGCGCGTCCGGTCGTGTCTCCAACTCCGGTGCCAGCCAAATCCTCCTTGCCTTGCTTCCCACAACCTGCATTCATTTGTGCTGCCTGCGCTGCGTGCCCCTCGCGAATGGTTGCATTGTGTTCCCCCCCACTGCTGAACCACTGGAATCAGAGGCATGTATTATTTGACCCCCTCCCCTTCATCCCCTTGCAGATCCCCACCGTCTTCACTTTCCCTCTCCTCTCTCACAGATTATCGATTTCCTTGATAGTACGTACAACCTCATTTGGATCCCGGAAGCTAACGACTTGCTCGACAAGGTCCGCCGTTAAGTCATTCCAGCAGCGACCTTTCTTAGGATTCATGTTTTCAGGACTAAAAATAGTCAGGTACGCAAGGACGCAAATCGCAACGTCTGTCGTAGTGGTCTTTTGCAACCGTTGCAACAATCGTCCGGATTCATCACACGTTACGTGTGATGAATCCTTATTCTAACCAGGAATGCACGATTGGGGCTGAAACAAGTAAGAGATACCGACACCGTCACAGAACATTACACTATGGAGACATTGCGCTTTTTAGTTGAAGTGAGATTGTGGCGGTTTTCGTACAAACTGCCTGCCCGTCGGGCGGTGCGCACGGGGAATATTAGCCGCGGACGATATTTTCTCCCAGGCACACGCACCTTTCAGGGTAAAAAGCATGAATTGTATTTACGTATGTAAAATGTATACTGCTACTTCGCAAAAGCAGTGTTAGACGCAGAACGCAAGGCCCATTGGAAATAGTGATGTCGTTGAGCAGTGAAGCCCTAAACCTCCAAGTTTGGTCCAAAGCCGTCAAGCGCATCTTTAAACAGGTGCAACAATGTTCTTTTAACACCACCAACCCAGACCACAAAGAGGCGCCAGCGTGCAGCCAGGAGTCCGCTGAAGGCAGCGCAATTTTTGGAGTCGTGAGGATAGCTTGCGAAGGGGTAACTTAAACTCAGCTAATTTCTTTAACTACTCCTATCACACCTGGGGCATTTTTTGAAGCTTGAAGTCTAGAAGTACAAGGCAAGGCGCTGCCATGCAAGCAGGGCGCTTTGCTGTGTTGCGCAAACCATACCATGCACGAGTAAGGCATGTCGGTGGGGCTCGGCAAGGACATGCGGGCTTTCCTTGCGGCGGTCGGCATTTCGTCGTTACGGGTTTCGTGCCCGGAGCGTTGGGTAACACGAGGCCCGTCCCAGGCCAAAAGGACATGGTAAGTTTAGATGAACATGCAGGACGCCCATCGCGATCTGGGTTTGCAGCACACGCCAACCGTTGGGGGATGTCGGAGCGCGAGCCTGTAACGCTATGCAGCTCCTCCTGGCCAGCGTACGTTTCGCAGCCTAGTGACTTCAGGGTGCCTCCTTCCTGCGTTACATGCTGCCATATTACTAGAAACTGTTCAGCGCACCGCGTAACTTCTCCGTATGGCGTGGTCATCCTGGCCATTGCAGACCGCGGAGCTGCTCGAACGAGCTTTCGAATTGGCGTTGAGGTCACGGCTAAAACAGCACTCTGGTATTCACGTCGATGTCCGGTCGACGGCTTGGGGTTTGCTGGAGGGCAAATTTGGGGGGATGACCGTCCGCGGCTACAATTGGCGAACACCCCTGGCGCTGACTGCCGAACAGCTGACGGTAGACGTTGGCGAGCTCATCTTGGATTACCAAAAGCTGGTTTGGCAGCAAACTGTCGCGCTGAAAAATATCCCGCAGGTGCGGAATGCTGGGATTTTCCTTCAGCGCCAGCCTGCATGCCCAAGGCCTGCTGCTGTCACTCCCTATCCAAGACATCTGCGCTGCACTTTCTCCCGGGACCTTTTGCACATTCTCTGTCCGTCCAACTATGTCCTCTCCCCCCTCTCCCTCCTTACCGTTTTTCATCCCTCCATGTGGTTACCACCTGCCTTCGTATACTGCCGCCCTCCGCCCTCGCTTTCCCCCTTCCCGCTCTTAACCTTGTACCCGCGTCGCCTCCACTCTTAACCCCACCTCCAACCTCAACCTCAACCTCAGGGCTCCGTGGCATTTACGCTCACAAGTCAGGACCTAGCAAACTTCATGGTGCATCCCATCATGGTAGCAGCGGCGGCCCGAGCGGTCAAGGTAAGCCAGGTTGCATGAAAGACGGCAGGCAGGGAAAAACGTAGGCATAAAAGGTTTTCTCTGCTTCAAGGAGAATATTTAGGATTCTTCTTGCCGTGTCGTGCAAATGCTCTCAAGTCATCGCTCAATCCCGGGCCAGCAAACGCTGCAACCTGTCTGCAAATACCTGCTTACGCAGGGCCACTCCTTCGCCTTTGATCGCAACACTGCCAGCGTCCGACTGGACCCCCCGACCGGCCGCGGCGTTATCACCTACGAGGGCACCTGGGCGGGCGACGGCCGTCGATACGCCGTCACCATGAGTACACCACCGCCGGCGCCACCGCCTGCAGCGGCAGCGGCGCGTGGTAACGGCGGCATCGCCACCGTTGCAGCCTCCTCGAACACCCTGGAACAGCTCACGGTATCCGCCAGGCGTGTCGTACCGGCGTCAAAGTCGACCACGGGAAGCTTCGCCTCCGTTGGCAGTGCGGATGAACCCCTGGCAACGGCGGCCAGAACGACGGTTACGGCGGCGGAGGCGACAGTCGTCGGGCGATCCGGATCCGCTGGGAGGGTCGTCCAGACGCTAACGGTTGCGCCAGCGGCGCTGCCGTACGGCGCTGCTGTGGCAGCCGACGCTGGCGCCGGCGCAGTAGCGTTGAGCGCTGCCAGCGCTGGTTCAATGGACGACCCGGACGTGGATGCGGGGGCTGAGGTGGTGGCGGAGGGTTTACGGCGTTTTTTCAGCAGCCTCGTGATCAACTTACAGGTGCGGATCCTGGAAGGTCCTGGAACTGCGGTCTGGTTCTGTGCTCTGTAAGCCGGTGTCCCTGTCAAATCCTAGGATATGTGGGAGGCGTCGTTGTTGTTTCTGTGTCCTGCTCCTTGCTGCATGTTTTGCTTTTTGGCTGCTTGCTATGCTTTTACTGCTGCTTGCTACTTAGTCCGCAGATTTCCTGATCGCGGCCGTTTCAAAAGTCGGAATCGTACTTTTGCTGTTCGTTCGCTTCCGTCCTTTGGGAATGGCACTGTCTCCGAGTCCACTGGAGAAGGGACTGGGAGGAAAGGTGCCCTCTACGGGCCTTGGGTTGCAGCTCCGACCGGAAACCTATCACAACGTAGTCTAGGCGCCCTCCTGCCGGCATGTTTCGCTTATGCGTGACGCGTTGCGTGTGCCTCAGAACCCCCGATACGCTGTTGTATGCATGCAGGGGATTGAGCTGCGCAACCCAGTGCTGCTCGTGCAGCAGATTCCGGGACCGTCGGGAGCCACGGGGGCCAGGGCGGGAGCGGTGCGCGGCGGAGGCTTCACCGCCTCACCGTCTCAGTCACCACCACGGCAAAGACTCCGTTCTGCGGCTAGGCCCACGCCCACACCCACGGCCCACACGCCCGCGGCGATGGCAATGGGAAAACTGCCGCCGACGTCGTCTGCGTCCGCGTCTTCCTCGTCCTCGTCGCGGACTACTGCTGGGGCAGGAGTGGAAGCAGGGACCGGGCCTGGGCCTACTCCAGGGAGGTTGGATCTGGTGCCCGCGCTGCTGACCATCACCATGAAGGTCGCGATTCTACAGCTGCCGCCGCTGGACATGAAGTTCTGAGCAAGGAGTTTTTCCCTCGTTCACCTTGATATAATTTACAATATTGGTCGTCCTAGGTGTTGGTGCTAGAATCTGAAGGAGTAGTGCATGAGAAGAAGACCGTCTGGTCACGGAAATTCCACACGTCTCTGGGCATCGAAAGCCCCGGCCGCACTTTGCGTTTCTATCCCAGCCATGACCTGCTGCGCTCGTGGGTCATCGTCTTTTTGCGTCTTGTTCGGCGCCCTGGCTTAGGTTCCGTCAGTGCCTATCTGCTCCGGCATTTTGAGTTATGTCGGAGATCAAGTTTATTTAGCCGCTGCCCCATTACTTCTCGGGCGTGGAAAACTGTTCATGTCGTTATGTGCATGCATGTGTGTGCGTGTGCTTCGTGGCGGCGGCCAGCGGGGCATGGCGGCCGCCTGTTGGCACCATGTGTTTCTGTGTACGGGGTTTTCTCTGCGCGTGTGTGTGAGAGAGATATAATTAGAGGAACATCGCACGTATTTATGTACGTATGTCGAGTATTTCATTGGTTCATTTTTGTGAGGGGCGGCGGAGGGGTAGGCGGATCTGTATCCGGAGGGATGTATGTATGTATGTATGTATGTATGTATGTATGTATGTATGTCCTGGGTGCTAATGGCGCTGAGAGATGCGATATGCGCAGAAATTGTGGCATGAAGCAGGCTGCACGGGTTGTTCTTTTCGGTGTGCTGGTGCTGGCGCTGGCGCGGCCATCTATTTGCATAGTCACTTCGCATTCGCATTCGGCTGGTTGACATTGCAGTGTAGCGTAGCGCAGTGTGTACCGCAGGACATGAACAATATCCGAGAACAATGTGCCTCGTCCTGATACCGGTACAAGCTTTTTTATACTGTAAATACGGAAAACGGGGCCCCGATGCGCAGTTGGAGGGGCGTGTGGCAGTATTCCGCGGGTGCACATGATGCGGAATGCTAATATATACAGGTTATGAGGTTAATGAAGTAGGCCATAGACATGTTTGTTGCATGCGGAAGCCTTAGTGAACGTTTCTTTTGAGTGCTTATGGAGGGGAGTTCTGTTTGTTTGTTTGTTTGTGTTTTTCAATCTTGGTGCAGCATTGCTGCTGTTGTCGTCGTCGTCGCCATCGTCGGAATGAGGACCGGTTTTCGAGGTTTGCTGCCTGCGTGCTGTTTTACCTGACGCGGGGACCTCTATTCTGCCGGCCGCCGCGGCCTTAAATCAACGTCGGACGGTAAGAGTACCTCACCGACGCTTTTGTGTCCTGTTTAAGCCCCTTGAAGAGGAGGCAGTTCCGCAGGGAATGGAGAGCGGCCATGGTTTGATTTTTGGGGGCCCAAAGGCCCCGGGGGTCACTGCTGTCAGTCAATCAGTCAGTCAGTCAGTCAATCATGATGAACTCGCATGCCACGCTGAACCTAAAAGCTAGTACACATCTCCAACGATCACCTTTTAAAATAGTTTAGCTGTAATGCTGAAGTGTCGTGTCGTCCATTCGCTCGGGGCCAGGTCCAAAGCAGCACGTAGTGTGAGAGGGCTTTCCGCGGCGAGTAGTGTGTGCGATTTGTTCATGTCAAAAATGCAGGGATCTCAATGGAGCCCCATGATACATCTCACGTACCCCTGCCTACATCCCAATCCTACTCTTTCCCATCCGTATCTCTGTGCCCCACCGCCCGCCGCATCCTGCCCGCTAACCAGGGCTGTCCAGGCCTCAGCTACTCCTATTACTGGCAGTACCAGTTAGACAGGCGGAAGACCCAACCTAGATACATCTGTGAGGAGGTTAAGCGGCAGTTGCTCTGTATCTGACTGCCGTCAAGTGAAGCGTAAGCGGTGATCTTGGCTGCCCTGAAGAGATTGTACACAGAACATAAATACATAATATAACGATTGTACACTGAACTATTCGGTGTTCTTCGTGGGCTCCAGCACATGCAAGAGATGTGACCTCGGTCGAAAGAGTAGATAATCCACATAACAGTTCAAAAGTTGAACCCAATAATCATGACGAATGAAACTTGGCTGGTTTTCCTCAAGTCGGGAAAGCTGGTTCTGGAGCATCGATGCGTACTGATGGTTGAGAGGGTGGTAGGGTTGCGGGTAAGTCACCAACCTTGAGACTTACGCACTGACATTTAGTTGTGTTTACAATAATCAGTACGTGTCTCTAGTCACGTACACAAACTCCATATTCATTCCGCATAAGATTTACCTTTCCCAGGCAGGAGAATGTTGGGCCCCGCAAGCGTTCACCGGTTGACCAAAAAAGCTGCTGCAAGGTCTTTATGTACTCAACAATCAGCCCGATGTTTTCGTGTTAGCGCGGCAGCTGTCGATCCGAATGCGCAAGCGTCGGCATTGCGACAGGAGGACTCTCCCAGCCCAAGGGAAGCCCGTCATGTGGCGGCCTGCATTTCTGCGATTGCAGCTCAATTAATTACTGCAAATGTGGCATGGTCGGATGTTCCTCAGGATGAGCTCTTCTCACTGCAGGTTCGGATGTTGCCACGGCTGTCCTGGTTTCTGCAGCTCGTTGCTGCTATATCAACATTGCCAAACGGATATATGAAGCCGCATTGTGCAATAATCGTTAAAGCATGGCTCCTGTGTTTCCTTTTGGGTGAAACCAATGCTTGCTTCTCGGACAGGCTGCCCAACCGCTGACGGTGCTTTCTTCAGACGTATCAGTTGGTGAGATACTATCTTAATTTCCTTATGATGGTAACTCAATTTTTTCGTTGCATTAAAAGTATGGTTTTCCCTCTCGCACTCATGCTCCGTTGTCCTACGACCATATGCAAGATACGAGCGCAAACGCCCAACCGCTTATCCTAACCGAGGAGCGGCCGACCCTTGCCGCCATAATCCCCGAGCCCAGTGTCAGTAGCATCAGTACCAGTAGCAGCAACAGCAGCAGCAGTAGCGACAGCGACAACATTGCAGATGCCACACTCCTTGTAGCCGTCGTTGCCGAGGAGGAGCAGCCCGATGGCTCATCCGCTTCCACAACGCCGTCCCTGCAGCTTGCGTCGGCCCCTGCGTTTTCTTCTTCCTCAGAGTTGGCCGAGGCGGCTGTCGCTGACGTCGCCGCGGCCGCCGAGCTCGTAGAGCCCTCCAAACCCTTTCAAATCGCGGCGGACCTTGCGGCGGAGACGGCGGAGACGGCGGAGACGGCCACCCCTGGCGCCCTCGAGTCTGATAAGAGTGCTGCCCCGGCCCTGGCCGCAACCATTGTCGCTGCAGCGGATGATGCTCTGGCTGCCGTTGGCGCTGATCGCCCTGCCGTGTTGGCGGTAGTGGATACGCCCGCAGAGCCAGCTGTCGCCAGCCCGGTGGTTGCGATGGACATCCCGGCAATGCCAGCGATCAATGCCGACACTGATGTGCAGGTGTGGCAGTCCGTACACGGCACCACGAACGAAAGGGATCCTTCTGCGGGTCCTTTCTCTTCTGCTACACGCCCTGTCGGACTCTGCTCTTCATTTCCCGTCTTGTTTTGCTGCGTATATTCCTTATGTATGTAATTTATTATTTATTAAAGGTATATCGAGCCTGACACCGAACGCCGTACATGCCGAGTCCTCAACCCTTTCCTCCTTACAACCTTTTCCTCCTCAAATGCTGAGTGTCCCCCGGTCCCGTCCCATCGCTTCCTGGACCTTTCCAGACGCTGGTGGTGGCTCTGATCCGCAACGAGCAGTTTATTTCCGCGCTGGTCAACAACGAGGCCTTTCTGGATCGACTAGCCGGAGAGGACCGGGTGGTGGAGGAGCTGGCGCGGCGCAAGGGCTTGAGCGTCGAGGTGCGTTTTGAACTCAAGTTCTTACCAGAAAAATGTTGAACGCGGCAACAATCGTGAGATCAATGCTAGGTTTGAGCTTTTGCGGAAAAAAAGTTCATTTTCTGCTGCAGTCCCACCAGGAGAAACGCTCCCCTGCTGCGAAACAGCCTGGGGGCCTGGGGTGTTGATGATTATTGTCGCAGCTGCTCACAGAGGCGGGCGACTGTGCAGGTGCAAGCGTGGTGCCCATCGCCTTGAAGGAACATTGATAAGGGGAGTCCTGCCCAGTTTGTACTTGGATGGCTAACGCTGGTCTTATTATGTCGTTTCTATTTAGGTGCGCTGGCGCCTGCCGAGTCGTAACCTGGGCAGGACTCCCCTGTTCAAACCTCGTCCATGGCGACCAGCACCACACTTCTGTTGCCGGCCACTGCAACCGGGAGCTACGATAATGTTGACTTCCTTCGCAGGCTGTTAGGGCTCTAGGGAATTTGCCTGTAAAACAGGAGAATCTCTCTGTTTGCGTCTGGGGGACTTGGACTAATGAAAAGGTCTTCAAGGTGAAGTCCTAGGGCTTTCGTGCCCTGGTGGTGTCGTGGTGGCTATTGGACCCGCTGGTTCAGGTGGAGGCGCGCGACGAGCTGGCGACGGAGCTGCGGCGGCGGCAACAGATGATGGACGCTCTGGCGGCACGTGGCGAGGAAGCCGTACTGGCCGTGGCCGACGCCGCCAAGCGGGCGGCGGAGGAGGCGTCGGCGGCGGCGCGCAATGAGACCATGGAGGCTGACGTTACCGGGGAGGTGAGGGTGCAGCCGGTGGCGCCGTACTGGATGTTAATGTGTTGCAGTGCTTGGCGGCTTTCGTACGGCTCGAAGAGAGCAACGCGACATCTTCAGCATGTCGGCGGGGAGTTTCGCACAAACGCGAATCTCTCAGACCCAGCTGCCAGCTTTAAGGATATATCTTATCTTACAGTTCGAGATATATCTTTTCCCAATGGCCTTCGTAGCTGCTTTTGCCTCCACCACCCAGTATTGCAGCGGGCCCTCAACCATTGGGACGAGATCCGACACGCTGATCAATGTCGCTTCGCGACGTTTCTTCTTCCCCTTGTGAGGATTCACACCGGTGCATTATGTTTCTGCGTTTTTTATCTTGAATGACATGTACAACATGTACGACATGTACGAGCGTGTGTCCGTACGCGTCCATGCGGCACAGGTGGGCGTGGTCTCCTCAGGCAAGTCGGCGCTGGTGGCGATGAGCGCCGCGGTTGAGCTTCTAGAAGACAGCCAGGAGCTTCTGGCGGCAATCGGTGAGTGGGGTAGGGGTGCGCGTGGGGTCGGTGGGGGACGTGGGGGTTTGGCTGCAGTGGCGGTGGAGTGGCTCGTGGTTGCCTCACCGGAAGCAGCACAGGTGCAGAGCAGGACAAAAACATAAATTAAACAGAAAACAACAGCAATGCTGTCATCTGATATCGTCAGTTGTCAGTCGAGTGCTACCAGCCCCTCCTCCTGGGCTCCTACGGCGCTATAGGATAAGTAAGTGGTCCAGCAGGCCGGCTTGTATTTGCGTCATCGGTAAAACCGTTGCGTGTTGTGATAATAATTATTGGGATTGNNAAGNNCANGNANGNAGNNNACANNATGGCCTTAACAATCCCAATAATTCCTCTCGCTTGCTATCTATCCTGCTTCTATGTGTTTTTAGCTGCTTACTGCCGTACATGTACCTTTTTCCGTACCTGGCCTCGTGCTTGCAGAGGCCAATCCCGGAAGCACCCCGCTATCCGCCATTATGGATGATGACCAAAAGCTGCAGCGCGAAATGAGCGTGATGGAAGGTAGGCTGGAGGGGCTCATGAAGCGTGTGCGCGTCTCTTAAGTTAGGGTGCGGCATCCTTGACGGCCCCAGCCAACACTTAACCCGCCAGGATGACCAAGACGGGTTCGACCTTTTGTAAGCATTTCTTGTCGTAATTACGACGACGACGATGGTCATAACCATTTCATTTCGCTGAGGGTTTGTGATAATTTTTGACATTTCTAAATAATTCCATACTTCTGTGACCATTTTGTTTCCGTGATCGTTCCATTTGGGTGGAAATGTTTGACCTTTGCAGCTGCGGTGGCGCGTGCGGAGAACTCTGTGAGCAAGACGCTGGGGAAGAGCGCCGCGGAGCAGCTGCCCGCGATCCAGGTGGGCTGCTCCTGATGGTCTGTGTATGTTTGTATGTATGTTTGTATGTATGTGTGTGAATGAAGGGGGGGACTGCGGGAAAGCTGTGACTGTGGGAATGAAGGAGGAGGAAGGGGGAGATAGGGATGGTGGGGCGGAGAGACAGCACGCGGCGTGGTGTAGCGAAACTTTCTTTTATGTCTTCTTGTCTTCCCAGCGTGTGTGCGCCTACCTGGCTGATTCTGCCGAGCTTAAATGACGAGATCATCCATTTCCAGTTCGGACTGGCCCTACCTTCTTCATTTCGGACTTCGTTGCTGTCGACTCAACCTGCGGACCCCACCGGGTGTGCGTCTGTATGTGTATGTGTTGTCGCGTGTCATACAGGACGCCGTACGGGAGCTATATTCTGGAGGCGAGCAGCAGGACGAGGTGGCGATCAACCGGGCTTACACCGATCTGGTGACGGCCGTGGCGGAGATGCAGCGGGCGTACGGCACCGCCATTTCCAAGGCGGTGGGACATGCTGTGGCGGAGGTGGTGGAGGTGGAGGAGGCGGCGATTAAGGGTGCGGAGAAGACAAAGGTGCTCCTGGGCCAGAAGGTGCGGTTCTTTGGATGGTGATGTGTGGTGTGGAATGGTGTGGCCTGCGACGGCTGCGATAGCAGTAAGAGCTGGTTGCCGATGCCGATATGTGGGATGTTTGTATGTGATGTCTGTATGCGATTTTTCAAGGTTGGTACAGGTAGTGGTACAACGTGGGCGATTATGGGTTGTATCAGGTTGGTGTGGCGAATGTGGTGGAGTTGTGCCGCTGATTGCATTTTGGCCGGATGTTAGTTTTCGGTGAGCCAGGCAGAACATTTGCATTTTTTGGAATCTGTTGTTGACTGTACGATGAATGCGCCGGAGACCACAAATGTCGGTCGCGGTTGGACCAAGTGGGACGTCTTCAACTGCGATGGCTAAATTTTATTATTAAATAATTCGGAGCCTGTTGGAAACTCCGAGTAATGAGGTAGCGGCGCGCTGTATGTTACGAAAGGTTCGGCGTTGAATTTCGGTTGGAAGTGTTTTCGTTGTGGCCTGTCGTGTCGATGGATTGTCATCGCATGCCAATAGCTGCACTAGTTCACATAAGCAAGACCACATGCGGAAATGTTGGTGGCGACACATGTGTGCAGCCCCTTGGACTCCTCGTGGTGAAATTTGAAAAGGAATATGTGTCGCGGCTTAACATGCGTTTGCGATCGGGTGACGAGGATCTCAAAGTGAAAGTAATATTGACTTATTTTTTGATACGGAATGAGAAAGTGAGATGAAGTGAGATGTGTGCAAGGGAGGTGGTGTGTGTGTCTTTTTTTATTCTATCTGAGTGGACTGTTGTAATATAAAATTATGTGTATGTTCCTCCCTTATGGCATTGTTTTACTATTTGGCATATTCTTGGTCAAATGGTTTTCATTGGCTGGAAGAAAGAATGGGTATGGTATGGTGACTTCAAAACGAGTCTGTTTGCAGCCTGGTGCAGTCAATCGTATGGCTTTCACTCATCCCTCCGGGCGTGGTAACACTGAGATCTTACGTTTTTGTTTGTACGCGGCGGCGGGCCACTGTAATGGTGATTATAACCTTCACGACTTAGCCATGGGCTGCAACACATTAGTGTACTACAACGCACCGTTCGGCACAGGCACCAAACTGGATAGGCTGTCCTATCCGAGCAGTATGCGCACGCGGTCTTGGAAACTAGTACTAGAAAATGTTATCAACGTAACAATGTGCGGCCCCGTAGGTCGAGGAACTGGAGAAGGCTGTGAGCTTCAATTCGCCAGCCACCAGGAGAGACGCCATCATTACCCAGGAGCCTGCTACTGTCGCGACAAACACGTCGGGGACTAACTTGACAAAGGAGCAAGATGTGGAAGCGTCAGGGCTGAAGTTCGCGGTGGTGGGTGCCTTCCTGTTCTGGTTTTGGGGAACCTTTGTTCAGCCGAAGTCTAGGTACAGCAGGTAACCGGATGATGCAAGAATACCCTAAGGGAAAGGAGTTTGAACGTACCTGGTGGTAATCGCACGTGTGGTGTGTACGATGGTGGAGGATGTGTGTATGCTCAAGAGTGTATTGTAACGAGACGTATTTTGTGACAAAATGTAGAGCATACACGTTGTAAATTGTGGATGCTGGTTGGTTATTAAAAGTGTTGTGTCTAACATTTAGACATTTGAATAGTGTGCATGGCTGTTTAGCGGTGGCCTTTGCGTAACAGGATGCAATCTTGGGGTTGCAAACCAAGGGTATTTCATAAAACCTATCTGTAACAAGTCATTTACTGTAGTTAGGTCCTTCGATGTAGTGCGGTCCTTCTAATGTGCTTTCCCCCCTGCCCGGTAAAACAAAGATGTGGCACGCTGACTACCTAACATCCCTGAAAAGCCAAGTTCCGCAAGAGAAATCAGCACATCCCTTAGGAAGAATCATAGGGTGCGAGGGAAATGGGATATCCATGGCTAGATGTTTACAGACGACTGCCGAGAAGTAACAAGCCGCGCTTAACACACGGAACCCGTTTAGTCGAACAGGGAGAAGCCCATGTCCTGCACGGAAGGAAAGGGTGTGGAGCGCAAAATCAGCTGCACATACAACTCGCACCTCTGGAATACTTACAGGTCTACTACATACAGATGAAATGCCTTGCAGCATGACATTCAAAAAATCCAGACCCAAATACCCAAGCTTCTAGACCATCCACTGCATACACCGCCGTGACACCACGCTTACCTCCTCCTCGCTAGGCTCCTTCTTCTCCTCCTTCTTAGGAGCGGCAGCAGCAGCTGGAGCCGCGCCACCAGCAGCCGGAGCCGCGGCAGCGGCAACAGCACCACCGGACGGCACGGAAGCCAGCTTGGCGCGGCCGGCGGCGAGGACCTGCACGTCCGTAAACAAGTCAATTGGATTCCAAAAGAACATTACCCTTTGAGCCTGCACACCCATTTAGTCGTCAACTTGCCTCCTGCAAATCCTTGCCCTCCAGCTCCGAAATGAGCTTGTTGACCTTATCAGCGTCGGCCTCAACACCAACTGCAGACATCAGCAAATGGTATAAGATTCAAAGAACTATTGGAAGCATTAAGTTCTGCCGCGAGTCCAAACGATACGAGCCGCCATCCGCTCACCGGAGCTCAGAATCTTGTTGATATCATCGGCGGTGGGGCTGGCCTTGCCCCCCAGAACCGCCTGCAAAGAAAGGTGTAGATGATTAGATGGGTGTTCACTATTTGGCCTAAAGTCCGAGCACTGCCCCTAACCTACCAGCAGGTAAGCGGAGACCACACGCATTCTCGCGGGATCGATTTAACCGACTGTACCGTCTGGCTTACAGCGAAAGGAGAAAGTAAACGGGGTAGCGCCCTGCCAAATAAGCGAATGACTGTCTGGGCCCTGCGGCTGTACGATGAACATGGTTGCTTCAAAACTGGCGCAAGCAAGCTCGTATACAAGACAAATACAGTTTATCTCGTACATTCTACACGTTTAGTGTTTGAGGAATGAGTGCGCGTACTTTGGCGCCTGGCTTTGGTTCCCACTACGCGCGGAAGTAGTAGTTCGGCCTGACGCTCAATGAGAGGTCATATTTGGGTACGCACCTGCTACATAAGCATCTTTGCATCACCTGGATGGGCCAAGAAGGCAAAGTAATTCACAAGGAAATGCGTCCTGCTTATCTTCTTATTCTGCATACTTTACGGTACCTTTTGTATGAGTCATTACACATTCTAAGCACCCGGTGGCAAGTGGGCAATGGCGTGGCTACGGGCTGTAGATGACTGGCGAGCTTTTGGCTCTACTGTCAAACGGCGCCAACAGGGGTTCGCCAGGGTCTAGTCGGGTTCGAGTATGCCGCTACGTCATCGCGTTGCTCTCAATGCACCTGTAGAGTTGGATCCATTTTCTATCTTTCCTATGGACTGGATGCACCAGGCTTTGGTTCACGGTGGCCAATACACACGAGATTGTTAGGCCTGTAGGCAAAAACTACCGGTTCCCTCACCCATTCTGCTGTGGCACCTGAGGTACATCATGCTAGGCGCGGCAAAACACGTTCCTGTTGGTTGCCTGCTCCCCATCATAAGGTACCTATAATTGCAGTCGCACTGAAAACACGGAAGGTCTGAATGATGTGAGTGATGCTTGGGTAAAGGTCGGCTCGATTGCTGGAAAGAATCCTAGCTGGAAAGGATTGCAGCTCCCCAAGAGCCAAGCTGCAGACTGGATCCTTACATGCCTTGGGGATCAGCGGTTTTATGCAGGCGTTTCAGGTTTCGCATAGGCATCCACAAAGGAACAACTGAACGTTTTCTGCCAGCTTGAGACTCAACTTCACAGCGGTGCTTGTTGGGCCGTATGGGCAAAGGAAGGCGGTGATACACTCCGGAACACGTAGCAGCAGAGAGTGACATTTGCGGCAGCGACCTTAACTGTCCCCTGCTGCAGGAACCCATGGGCGTGTTCGTGGCCGTTTCATAACTTGCAAAGATTGTAGCATCCCAAGGAAAAGGCTAGGAAATGTAGGAATTGCTTATACAGCAATTCGGGGATCGGCTAGTACGACAGCCAGCTTACGTAGACTCATCACACACTAAGTAAATAACTAAGACTCCAGGGCCGTATAATTCTTAATCAACACTATAGGTGAAAATGTTGCAAGCTAAGCAACGCGTGGGATTGCATGGCCGTCAGGCTTTGTCGACGAACCGCCGAGTTGTTGCATCGAAAGCTGCCGCACCAGTGACCGCTCCAGCGCCTACAGCGGTGCCTGTCCAGTTTCATAACGAAAAGCTATCGGGTGTTGTGAATGAACAGCAGTTCAAGGCGGTAATCAAGGGCCTGGTCTCTTCAGGCAAAATGCCAGCGCATCTGGAGCCCGCTTGGGAATATTTCTATGACAATTACAAGAAGGCAGTTGTGAACAGTGGCATTCCAGGTGCCGACGAGAAGTTGGTAACTCAGGTGCAAGCCTCAATTCTGGACAACGTGCTTCTGCAGGCGGTGCAACCATACACTTTCCCATCGTTCCATAATCGCATTACTGAGCCATATAACTACTATGAGTTTGGACAACGCTATGTTGGAACGCTTATTGATTTCCAGAACTCGGTGCTCGGCCATCGCGAGCGTTGGGACCGGGTGCAGGAATTCCTTGACCAGAAGCATAACGTTGTGCTGCTGGCAAATCACCAGACAGAGGCAGACCCCGGAGTGTTCGCGCATATGCTGGCCTCGACGCACCCCAAGCTGGCGACCGACGTGATCTACGTCGCTGGCGACCGCGTCGTGACGGACCCGATGTGCAAGCCGTTCTCCATGGGACGTAACCTCTTCTGTGTTCACTCCAAAAAGCACATGGGCGACGTGCCAGAGCTGAAGGCAGCAAAGATGGAAACCAACCGCAAAACGCTCGTCGCCATGCAGCGCAAACTGAACGAGGGCGGCGTCCTCATCTGGATTGCCCCCAGCGGCGGCCGAGACCGCCCCGACGCTGATGGCTTGTGGTCCCCGGATCGGTTCGACCCGGCGGCTGTGGAGCTGATGCGCAACCTGACGCAGCGTGCCAAGCAGCCCGGTCATCTCATCCCGATGTCCATGTATTCATTCCCCCTGATGCCTCCCCCTAAGACCGTGGATAAGTCCATTGGCGAGCGGCGCCTGACCAACTACACGGGAGTTGGCATCTCCGTATGCGAGGAGCTCGACGTGGCGTCCATTATCAGCGGGTCTGACGACAAGGAGGTGAGCGTGAACGACGTGAGAATGGAAATAGGAAGCTTCGGACACAGGTAACGAAACCTCGAAGCCGCACTAATAAACAGTCAAGGGATGCGCGCACTGGTACAAGAGAGAAGAGGAGATGGAAGGTTCCATAGCGCCGATTTGTCGCTTCTGCTGGCCGCATTTAGCAGCATTTTAGGCAGTTGGGAAGGCCTGGGTCGCACGATGCAACCAGACGTGGGGCAGTCGTTGG
This sequence comes from Volvox carteri f. nagariensis, assembly GCF_000143455.1. Classification (NCBI taxonomy): domain Eukaryota; kingdom Viridiplantae; phylum Chlorophyta; class Chlorophyceae; order Chlamydomonadales; family Volvocaceae; genus Volvox; species Volvox carteri. The sequence continues at coordinate 309,234 of NW_003307562.1, forward strand.
ACAGCCAGAGATGTCGATGTCACCATATGAGCCCCCAATGCGGCGCCTCTCTCATTTCTGCTTGCTTTCCTCCCACCGTCCTGACCCTGCACGTAAGAAACAATCGCACTGTCGCTCCCCCAAAAGGCATTCCATGACACGCTCTTGGTCGGACGATTGCTCTCTATTGCGCTGCACAGCATATCCCTCGTCAATCACGTAAGAAGTCGACGCATGTTCATGGTGATGGATTCGTGGCCGGCCGTCTTCCTGTCTGGGCTGTGTCCTTCAGGTGCAGCAGCAGGCGCTGGCGACTGCCGCCCACGCCGCAGTAACGGAGTCGTACAAGATGCTGGAGAAGGCCATCACCGACCCGGCGTTCCGAGCCAGCCGGCCAGAGTTCTCCCAGCCGTGGCTATAGTCGCCGGAAGGGACAGGGCTATGTTAATCTTGGCAGCGCGCCCACCGTCTTCGTTGCTGAGAGTTTCGATGGCCCTAGGCAGCAGCGCTGAGTGGTGACCGCGGGAATGGGGGAGTGATGTGGGTCGCGCTTGTATGAAGAATTTCTGGCAACCAGGTTCGTGGTGTTTTATTAGGTGCTGCGTGATGTTTCACGGCGGAGCTGCGGAGGCCCCGTGGTTCCGATGGTGAGATGTTGTGTTTAGGTAGGGGTGACAGTGTTACAGGGATGTTGTCCGGAGGAGAGAGCGAGCGGGACTATCGTCTTGAGTAATTGAAGGGTGAAGACTTTTGGATCGCTTCGGGTGGGAGGTTTCAGCCAGTTGATGCGCCCACACAAACCCTAAGTCCCTGTGGCGCATCTGGGCGGAACAGGCCTGCGCAGTGATGAGTGGAAGGTATCAAGGGCAGCACGCGGGGCTCGTGAGGAAGGATTTGCATTTGCGGGAGAGGTAGTAAGGACGAAGAAACTTAGCGCTCGAAGGTTGTGCTAGAATGAAAAACGATGTCGAAGATTTGAGCTGCGGCTAAAGGCTTCCCGTGTATTACAGGGCATGCCTCGTGGAATCATCCACAGAGGTTTTTGCTTATGCCCTAAGAGAGAGGTAACGTGAGTGTGACAGTTTGGGGGACGCGTTTGCACGCAAGGGCTGGACGCGGTTGATGACGAGAGTATTGTGTAGTGTAATGGAGGTGGTGTATGTTTCGCGCGCTCGAAGAATTCATGCTGTACAACTGTCCTTACCGTTTGGGAGAATAGCCAGTTATGCTCAAACACGTTTCTTGTCGGCAGCCTTGGTTGGCGGCATAGTGCTTACTGACGCCGGCCCTTCCTGAGCACGGGAGTTTTGACCAATCCAAGGGCACTCAAAAGTCCATTGTAACAAAGATGACGAGATTGCGCCGGCCCGCTTCAACCAGTAATCTGCTGAACGCGATACCATTCTGCCGAGCATCGCAGCCTTACTGGGTTGCCCGAGATGGCTGTTTCTTTCGCAGGACTCAGAAGCTGAAGCTTGCAAGTCTGTCCCATTTGGCTTTCTCCTGAAACGTGGTGCCAGTTGCATTCGCAAATGATGCAGCATATAGTCCAACCTGAAAGACATGGGAACCTTACCCCTTAAACTTGTTCGCCCAATACCGAATTGTCACCCATTCCTTCTTGAACCACTTAAAATACCCATACTGGTGCAAGAGTCCAACCAGGAAAGGAAGGAGCAGATGCAAGGGAACGCATACAGGTCCCAAGCAGATGATCATCTCAGCTCAAAGCCTGACCTAGGCAAAAGACTAATTGAGAGGATGCCGCGATAAAAACCCGAACGGTGCTTTGCCAGTGTCCCTGTGACAGCTAAAGAGCTAAACCTGCCTTGCAAATCATAGCTACACGTAAAAAGTAAACTAAGTAACAAACACAACAGGAAAAGCCCCCCATGGCGACCGATGTAATCATCCTGTACGGCAAACATGTCTTCCTGCAACCAATTCGCAAGACACCCTAACCTCCTTTTATGAAGGCTCCCACTCCACAGGGCAAAGGTCGCCATCGCGTTCGCTGACAAGTAGGCCCAAACAAACTGGCAACGTGATGGCGTCAAAATTCTGACCTCCTTTCTTGCTTGTGTAGGATTCCAAGTCTTGAGGCGAAGTTCGGCGAGCATCCGTTCACTATCGACCTGTCCCTGAACCACTTGAAGGTGGAGGACGTCGACGTTCTTGTGCCGTGGCTGAAGAAGTATTTAGGGCTTCGCATCGTCATCAATCACAACGATTTCAATCTTCCTGAGCTTTGGAATCACTTTGAACGGAAAGACGATGCCTTTCAGCTCATTCGGTAGGTCTAAAGCTGCTTTTGTTTGCAGGCCTTCTTAGTTAAGACACATAAAGGTGGCATTGTGATTTCGTGCCCGCAGGTTGCTCACGACGGGGCGTCTCCATTTCAGCTCTACGCTTCTGCACCTGCTGACGGAGTCGGTTTTTCTCAAGCAGATGGAGAAGATCAAGACAGTATCCGACAAAACAGAAAAACTTCAAAACTGGCAAAAAATGGCAAGCTTCGCTGTTGAAGACGAGGTCAACTGCCTCATCCGCAACTACTACGAGGCGCTGGGATACGCAGTCGCTCCATTGGCTCCCGGGGCCCGCTCTGCTGGTCTTGCGATGCTTTCTCCGAAGATTCCTGTGAAAGGGAAGCCCGTGCAGCACCTCTACTCGTTCGATGCAGCTTATCAACTCGCGAAGGAGGACGAGGAGCTTGTGGTGCTTGGTGAGGTCAAGCACTCACTGGACACGCGGGATGTGCAGGATTTTTGGAAGAAAGTGTCCTTGTTCGAGAAGCGGTTGAAAAGAATCCAAGAGGGCACACTGCCCATGGGTTCACCAGCCTTCAACGCGCAAAACAATGCACTCAAGCGGTATCTGGGTGCGCGTATCAAGGCCTTCGTAGGTACCGTGCACGTGCAGCCTGCTGCTTTGGCTGCAGCTGCCAAAGCGGGGTACGATGTTGTGCTGCCGGGCGGGGCCAGGTTCGAGCTGAAGACTGCCGATGAGGCTCAAGAGATGGCGAAGTTGTGGTCCGCTACCGCCCCAAGCTATTTGCAGGCCGAAGAGGACGAATGCTAGTATGCAATCCTGTCGTGAGGTTGCAAGTTGGAAAAACAGCCTATATCAATTTGTATTCTTAGGAAGCGTTTGTCCCCGACCAATCTACGGGTCCACATGTGTAGCTCAGCGACCCTACTGTGCAATCGAGCTATGAACCGATGCCCACCTCGCGCCTTTGGGCCTAGCTCCGATAATAAAAGCCCGTATGCAGGAGAGCGCGTTGAGATCCGTAGTTCGGCTGACCCAGTGGTCGTCTCCTACCATGCCTTCGAGCCCACCCAGCGACGCATCTTCTGGATAAATGTCTTCTTCTGCAACGGTAGGCTCTGCAGTGGTAGGTTGGTCGTGCTGCCTTTGGGGGCGGAGCGGCATTTGCGGGTCGCGGTTTGCAGCAGTGGCACTTCTGCGTACACCGTGCTCCCTAATAAGCCTAGCACGCTTACGTTTGGTTCCAAATTAATAAATTTGGAAGATTGGTACTCATTGCATGCTCAGCTTCCTCTTAATTGGACATAGTCATTGTGCAGTTCTTCGAACGGGAAATTTTATCCTATTGCTTGCGTAAGTGTGTTTGGTGCTTGCGAGTCGAGATCGATCGCCATTGTACTTCCCTATGGACCTTACAAAGTTAAGGACTAAATCAGAGAACACAATTTCAATTCTTGATAATCTCTGGTAGTATATTTGTCAGTGGGTAGCAGAAGTGCGTCCCACCTTAGCGGAATATACTCATATTTGGCCTCCCCACCGCGCAGCGGAATATACTCATATTTGGCCTCCCCACCGCGCCCAAACGCGCGAGGTGGGCATCGGTTCATAGCTCACAGAAAAGTGGGCTTTGCAAAACTAATATTGTGTATTTTTAAGGCCAGAGCATTCATTTAACACACAGATCTATGAGAGGAGAAGAGTTCATATCCAAGTGGTTAGCCCCGCCGGCCGGACCGGGTACGACGCCCTTTGCGACCGGGCACTGGACCGGAACCGGACCCGCCGATTTTGGACCGAAAAGGTGCTGCTTGAAGCCCCCAATCATGTCCTAGTGCTAAAGTATGACCATAGCCAGTGTTTGGGGCTAAAGCCTTCCCGTGTATTACAGGACATGCCTCGTGGAATCATCCACAGAGGTTTTTGCTTATGCCCTAAGAGAGAGGTAACGTGAGTGTGACACTTTGGGGGACGCGTTTGCACGCAAGGACGAGAGTATTGTGCAGTGTAATGATGGCGGTGTATGTTACGTGCGCTCGAGGAATTTGTGCTGTACAACTGTCCTTACCGTTTGGGAGAGTAGCCAGTTATGCTCAAACACGTTTCTTGTCGGCAGCCTTGGTTGGCGGCATAGTGCTTACTGACGCCGGCCCTTCCTGAGCACGGGAGTTTTGACCAAATTAGGTGAATCCAAGGGCACTCAAAAGTCCATTGTAACAAAGATGAGAAGATTGCGCCGGCCCGCTTCAACCAGTAATCTGCTGAACGCGATACCATACTGCCGAGCATCGCAGCCTTACTGGGTTGCCCGAGATGGCTGTTTCTTTCGCAGGATTAGACTCAGAAGCTGAAGCTTGCAAGTCCGTCCCATTTGGATTTCTCCTGAAACGTGGTGCCAGTTGCATTCGCAAATGATGCTGCATATAGTCCAACCTGAAAGACATGGGAACCTTACCCCTTAAACTTGTTCGCCCAATACCGAATTGTCACCCATTCCTTCTTGAACCACTTAAAATACCCATACTGGTGCAAGAGTCCAACCAGGAAAGGAAGGAGCAGATGCAAGGGAACGCATACAGGTCCCAAGCAGATGATCATCTCAGCTCAAAGCCTGACCTAGGCAAAAGACTGATTGAGAGGATGCCGCGATAAAAACCCGAACAGTGTTTTGCTAGTGTCCCTGTGACAGCTAAAGAGCTAAACCTGCCTTGCAAACCATAGCTACACGTAAAAAGTAAACTAAGTAACAAACACAACAGGCAAAGCCCCCCAAATCGACCGATGTAAACATCCTGTACGGCAAACATGTCTTCCTGCAACCAATTCGCAAGACACCCTAACCTTCTTTCCTGAAGGTTCGCACTTCCGTTCGAAGCGTATCACGAAATCCAGGATATTGTCACTGCCGTTATACGCCAAGGCCTCTTGTACTGCACTATTGTGTTGAAGTATACCCCAAAAACTTCAAGCCGTTGCCAAGTCCTTCAAGACAGCTCTATTGCCTGGCCCCGCTACTTGCCCAGCGCCGCCCTCAGTTTCTGCGAAAGTTTAAAAGAGGGACAGAGAAATCGCTGTTATGAGCATGCATCTCAGCGTCGCCAGCCTGGCGACACAAACCTCTCGGACAGCAGGGGCTTTGCGCTGCCCCAGAAAGGGTGGCAAAAACAGTGCAAGCGTGCAGAGAAGCATGCAAGTAACGCAGCCTCGCAAAACCATCTCCTCACAGTAAAAACAATTCAAGGTCTCAACCAAACAAACGCGTAAATAGACGACGACAACGTCACCGACCGACTACTCACGTCACCCGCACACTGCGCACCTGTAACGCCTCCACAGCCTGGCGCTTCGATGCCGCCGCCAAACCTTCCCCCGACATCGCTGACTCCACCGCTGAAGATGTCCCCTCGCCGTCACGCCGGCAGTACGGCGAAGGAAACGCCGACGCCACAGACGCCGCGCCGCCGTTACTCAGCCATGCCCCTACGGACGCCCAACCAGCGGCAAGTGACCCAGCCTGGGGAGTCGCCATTGCATCCGCCAAAAGCATCGCGTAACGATGCTGATATGCAGGCGACGGCGACACAGTGCCGCCGGGAGTTATGGACGCCGCGACGGTGCCACCATTCCCCACCGGCGTGCTCATCAACGATAGCGGAGCCGGTAACCCGTACGCCGGCGGCAACGCCAGCGTTGACTGTGGCGCCGCCGGCGCCGCCGGCGCCGCTGGCAATAGCAGCAGCTGCCGTCCCGGCGTCGGCGCCAGCGACGCAAGCAACATGGCCTGCCGCGGCGGCGTCAAGGTGGCGGACCAGGTGGCCACGTGCGCCAGCAGCTGCTGCAGTACGGCAGAGCCGCACGGGAGCTGATGAGCTGACGGTGGCGGCGGCGGCAGCTGCAGACTTCGCAGCGCCGCAATGGCTGTGTTGACTCGCTGGTGAGCCCAGCAGGCTGGAGCTGCATCGGCATCCGACGTGGAAATCTACACATGGGCAAATTCATGAGGGTTTTCGCCAAAGGCCAAAGGGCAGCGAACGTAAGAAAGGAAGGCCGGGCAGGGGTGGGGAGTTGGCGACCCTCACACGGCACTGCCACCTGAACACCGGGGCCACAAATTACTGGTGTCACTAAGATTGTATAGACCCTGCGCAGGGTCAAATCTGAACTTGAATAGGCCTAGCGTACGGTAGCCAGGACGGGTCCGGAGACGGATCGTTGGCAAAGCCAAAGCCAACGGAATGGACAGATGATAGAAGAATGAACAGATAAAACACGGACGGACGGACAGACGGACAGACGTGGTAAAAGGAAGGAGATACCTCACCTCCGGTGCTGGCAGACCCCACCGGGCGGATGCGGAAGTGGCGGTTGCTTGTACAGCAGCTTCGTACGCCGCGACCAGCTGATTAAAGGCCGCTATGGTGTCGGCGGCGGTGACCGCGCTGACGGGGGAACCATCGCCGCCGACGCCGCCGCCGACGCGGCCTCCGTCAAGCTCCGCCACCACATCGGCCACCGCGCCACGAGCCAGGTCCTCCAGGTCCACCGAAACTACCTGTTGTTCACCGTACACCGTACAACGTACACGGGCGCATACATCAAAGTAATGAAGTAATTTGTTCTTTGGACGCAATGTCACATACGCTGATGTGGTCGCCCATTTTCCTCTCTCGTTTGCTGCACCTCGTCCTTATTTTTATAAATATATTCGCTGTACAGAAGCGCATCCTCGTCAAGCAGCGCATGCCTCTCTTGAGACCAAAAGCTTCAGACCTGTAACGCCCCTTGTCGTGTGTCCTGCTCTTACCTGCTCGTAAACCGGCGCTGACTCAGCCATGTACGACAGCGCCTGCCTCAGCACCACGTCCGGCGCCTCCGCCAGCGAAGCCACAATGACGTTGCCGCAAGTTACGGAAGCAGCAACAGCGGCAGCAGCAGCAGCAGCAGCGCCGGCGGCCGCTGCCGGCGGCGGCGGCGACAGCACCCTCGCCGCCACGGCCGGCGGCCACGTCGCCGCCGCTGTGGCTGCCAGGTGGCTGCCGATGGCGTCCGTGGCGGCGGCTGACGCTAGCGTGAGGATCACAACCGGCAGCTGCAACAACCCCGGCGGCGGCGTCGGCAGCTGCGGATGCGGTACGGCAGAGTCGGAGACCGGCAAGCAGGCGAGGACCCTCCGCAACCGCTCCCAACTAGGTACCCAGACGGCAATATACGGCAATATACGGCAATACACGTGAGGTTAAAAAGGGGGAGAACAGGACAGGGCATTGTGATGTAAATACGAGGGATATGAGTGGGACAAAAGAAAGGTTCAGAGCTCATACATGCACACACACACACACACACACACACACAAACGCACACACACACACACACACATAAACGGGGTGAGAGATGTCACAAGAAGCGGTGACATAGTGGGCGAGGCAGAGGAGCAGCCGCCAAGAAACGGCAGTGCAGGGGAGAACATGAAGATGAGCTAATGAATGTACGGAGGGTAACGGGCTCCGTACAGGCACAAACGCAGATGTAAGCAGCGGGGGAGCAGCCAGGCAAGGTGGAAGTGTGCGAGTCGAGGGAAGGGAGAGAGGATGAAGGGAAGGGATGAATGGAAGGCGGAATGGAGAGGGGCAGGAGAGGGGCAACGCACCTGTCATCCAAATCCTGACCAGCTTCCGCCGCAGCGTCCTCGTGCGGCGCCCCCGCCGCCAACGCCGCCTCAAACTCGCGACCGTCCACGAGCATCAACACGCCGCTGGTCGCCGCCACCGCCGTCGCCGCCTCCGTCGATCTGGCCATGGCGGCGGCGGCGGCGGCGGCGGGGCCGGCGGCGGCTCTCCAACCATCCAACAACGTGTTGCTGCCAAACCCATTGCCCCCATTGCCCCCGCTACCCCCGGCGGCGAATTTACCCAGACGCATGGCATTAACATCCTGCACGCACAGCGTCAGGGTATAGGCCTTGCCGCCGAGAGTGGCGCGGGCTGCCTCCATCGTGAGCTGCTCGCCGGCTGGGGGCTGGCGGAGGGGCCGCGGTCCGGCGGTCCGACCGCAGGATAGCCGGGATCGTAGCCAGGAGGCCGCCTCCAGCTGCGGGGACAGCGGGGGAGGTGAAGCCGCAGCGTGTTGGGCGAGTGGAGGACGGGTGAAGGGCGAGTGGAGGCCTGGCCATCAAACCTCCACCCTCGGCTACCCCCCCACACACACACCACCACCTTGCGAGGGTTGGGTTGGGTTGGGTTGGGGGCCCGCTTGTGCTTGCGCAATTACAACCCACTTCGGTTTCACCTTAACCTATAACGAACTAACCAACTAACTGCCAACCTCCCAACCAACGACGAACGATTTACAACCGCACCTGGTAGGCGCTCACGCAGCTCGCCTCCGTCTCCAGCGCGCCACTCAAAAGCAGAAGCTTCCAGAATACATGATGAGGACGTGCTGGCCCCTCACATGAGGCTGCCCCTCTCCGTAAGGGGCCCTTTCCCCCCATGGGCCCTTCTCGCCCGCCTGCTGTACCACGGCTGCTGCCGTAAAAGCCGTTACCGTTAAGACCGTTGACGCTGTTGATCTCCGCGGTGGCTGTGCCGCCATTCGTCATCAAGCGCCTGGCCAGTGTACGACACAGTCCCGGTACGACCACTTCCGCCAGGTTGAGGTGTGACGTGAGGATGGGAGACTTGGCGGCGGCGGCGGCGGCGGCGGCGGCGGTTGACGACGCCAGATCCGGAGGCATCAGCAGCTGCTGGAGCCCCACGGGGCCTCTGCTCGGAGCTGCCGAGTCCAGGCGCCGCTTGCGGCCCCTCTTTGGCAAAAAAAGCACAGTGTGGCAGAAATAGCGGGTAAGAAACGAAGAAAGTTAGATTCGGTTAGACTTGTAAAAATAGTGTAAGTTACAATTTTCGCACACAAAGTGCGGAAGGGGATAAGGAGGGGTCCATAAAAGCGACCCAGGTGACCCCCCTGGGGGAGCTCCGTTGTCTTCAGCAACACAGCACAACAACACAACACAACACAACACAACACAACACAACACAACACAACACAACACAACACAACACAACACAACACAACACAACACAACACAACACAACACAACAGTAATTCTACCCGGGAAAGCGTCAAGCTCACCACCCGTACCAAATGAGACGTCGTCGTCGCCGTCGCTGCCGGGCCTTTCACAACCGCCCGATCGACGCCTCGCACGCGCACATCATCACTCATGCCGCCGCCGCCCCCGCCGCCGCCGCCGCCGCCGAACCCCAGCAACCCCAGCGCGCTCCGCCGGCGCCCTGCTGCCATGAAGGTCACGGACGCCCGCGCCAGCTGCTGACGGAGGAGCTCCTCCCGCCGCTTGCGTGCCCGTGCCGCTTCCTGCCATCGCGCCAGATAGCGCCTCATACTGAGATTGCTCCACCTCTCCTCTATGGCATTTCCCTGCGTGCGTACGATGCGGCGGACGGCATTGCACATGTATTAAATATTATGTATAAGGTATACAAAGGATATATATATATATAATAAGAATATATACATCTCGCCCATCCCGAACCGAGCCTCACACCATGACGCATCACCTGCTGGCCGAGCTTCAGCGCCGCCACCTGCTCAGCAAACGCCGCCTCTCTTCGCTGCGCCTCCAGGAGAGCCGCCTGCGCTGCGGAGGCCGCTGCCGCCAACTGCTGGCACTGAACCGCCAGAGCCCTGACGAGGATAGAAGCAGTAGCAGTAGCGGCGGAAGCAGCAGTAGTATCAGGAGCACAGCAGTAGCAGTAGCGAAAGGTCACTCAAAAAGGGGCAGCACCGCCATCGCCACCGCCACCGCCACCGATGGAAATCGCCGTCAGGGTCGCTACACACCGCCGTCCATATTTCCTTGTTTTTATTTACCGTCCTTAAGACTCGTCAATCGCCAGTTGCTCACTCACTCAGTCACTCACCGGTGTCGCTCGTGCTCCTGTCGTATGGCCTGGTCCGCCTGGTGCTTCAACCGCTCCATGGCCAGCTCCGCCTCCGCCGCGCGCTGAGCCTGAGCCAGGAGTCCGACATCCACTAGGAGGGCCTGGTGCTGTTGCTGCTGCTGAGGCTGATGTGAATACGGCTGTTGCAGACGGCAGTAGCAGCGGCAGTGGTAACAGCAGCAGCGGCAGCGGCAGCAACAATAGCAACAACGGAGGAAAGGGATGAGGGGGAACGGTTGAGTGTATAACAGATACATAGTATAATAGTATATAGTATAACAACACCGTGTGAAAAAGAGAGGGGAAAGAGCGGCGCGTTGTATTGATCTTACCTCCAGCAGCAGCTGTTGCTGCTGATATTGGAAGAACTGCTGCTGCTGCGCTGGCGGCGGGTGGTGCAGCGGCGGTACGGCGGTGATGCCGGACCCGACATTCAGCGACGCCGCTGCGGCGGCGTCGGCGGCAGCAAGTGGCACCGCCGGCGCTGGTCGCATGCCAGCGGTAGCGGCGGTAGCCCCAATCGCGCCCACGGCCGCTACGGCCGCTGGTGCACGTGCTGGGGAACCGAATACCTGTTGTGCCGTCGCCGACGGTGGCGGCGCCGCCGCCGGTGTGGCAACTGCCCCCAGACGGGCCGCCTCCCGGGCCCCGGAGCCGCTTGTCGGTGAAGCTGTGGTTTAGGAGGAGAGCAGAGAACGTTTATGAAAAGTCTTAAAGAGGAGTTTAAAGGGTTTTAGGAAGGGTTTTGTTGCGGGAATCAAGGCCACAGTGGCTAGGATTTAAAACTTCACAATTGCTCCCCCCCAGCCTTCACATGGCGGAGAGGATTTTCACCACGTCTGGATAATATTTTTAGTGGAAGCGACAGCTGTAAACCTGGGCTGCTGCCGCTGCCGCCCGGAAGCTTACTTGCAGCGCTACCAAGCAGACCAGACGCCGCTGCGGACATCGAAGACGGGCGGCTTCCGCTGCCGACGCGGGCCGATGCGTCCGGCGACCCGAGCTCCCACGGCGCCGGCGAAGCCGGCGTCGGCGGCTGCACCACCGCCGCCATCGGCGGCGGCTGCCGCGGCGGCGTTGCCGCCGGCGCTGCCGTCGCGGCAGCGGCGGCGGGGCCACCGAGGCTGCCGACAGCTAGCACCGCGGGCGGACCCACGGGTCGGTGCAGGGCCGCTACGGGCGCTCCGGAGCTCTGCGGTCCCGTCAGCAGCTGACGGCAGTACCTGAGAAGCTCGGGTGAGAGCTGGGCGGGGTTGACGGTATCTTGATGCCGACCGACGGGGGAGCGTTTCGCGGTGATCCAGTGTTGTGCCTGGGTGGGTTTCAGAAAGGCCGGGTAGCGCGGGGGGCCAATGGGAGAAAGAGCGGTTACCTTAACCACCTTTTTTCCCTTTTCAGGACATACCGCCTGCCTGCGTGCATGTGCTGCTGCACATGGTTCTCGAAGAGCCCGCTTGCAATCAGCCGAAATCTAGCTTTCCCCAGCCTCTGCGGGGCGCACCCACATACGGCCCTTCGCCCACCATCCCCGCCGAGGGCAACACCAGGGCCACATTTCGAGGGCCACGACCACCACCACCACCACCACCACGACGCTAGCAGCAGCAGCCTCAGCCGGCTGACAACTTCCTGCATGCGAACCTCTAATCATGTGCGCCCCCCCTAAGACTATCTGAAGTGGAAATCGGCCCCGCTTGCTCCATTTCCCAGCCTCCCTCTTCCCCTCCATTCCCCCTTCTCTCTCTCTTTCTCTTTCTCTCCCTCTCTCTTTCTCTCCCCCTCCTCCTCATCGCAAGGTGAAGACTCTACTTCCTCTCCCTTCCTCTATCCCCCTCCCCCCTTTCTGTCGCCTCACCCGGACTTTGACCTTGGGCTCTCGGGCGGTGATCTGGGAGGTTAGAAACGACACATCCCGCTGACCTGCGGCCGGAGAGAGGCGGCAAGGCGCCAGGCGGCAAGGCAAGGTGAGAGCAAGACGACCCGGAGGAGAACAAGAAAGTTCTCACTTCCCGCATCATTCCCGCCGCCGTCGAATTTCGCCCCAACGGGCAACCCATAGCACAGATTTTAAACCTCCCTACCTTCGCTCTACTCCCGCTGCGGGTGCCCCCCGTCCTCCCTGTCCCTGTCCCTGTCCCTGTCCCTGTCCCTGTCCCTGTCCCTGTCCCTGTCCCTGTCCCTGTCCCTGTCCCTGTCCCTGTCCCTGTCCCTGTCCCTGTCCCTGTCCCTGTCCCTGTCCCTGTCCCTGTCCCTGTCCCTGTCCCTGTCCCTGTCCCTGTCCCTGTCCCTGTCCCTGTCCCTGTCCCTACCCCCGCCCCTCCTACCCCTACCCCTAACCCCCGCCCCTCCTACCCCTATCCCCGCCCCTCCTATCCCTATCCCTGCCCCTCCTACCCTCACCATGCGCCCCCCCGGGCTGCACCAGCGCCTGGCGGGTCTCCGCGTAGCCGGTGGCGTTGGCCTCGCTCAGCTTGAGCACCCGCGCCAGGTCCACGAGCGGCATGGCGGCGGCGGGGTCGGGCCGACCGCCCGGCTGACCAGGGTGGGGGGCTGCAGCGGGGCGGGCCGGGATGAGCATGTTGTTAGGAAAAGTGAGTGACATGGGGCGAGATGGGATGTGGGGGGGAGTCACATGGTAAGATGCGAAAGCAATTGCACACAAACCAAACAAACATGCCCTGCCGAGATCAAGGCCCCATGTGCGATCTGCCGCGATAGCTTGCGGGGTGTGGGATGTGGAATGTGGGGTCGGATGGAGGTGGTGTAAAAGGCACAATTTTTTAAAATTTCGAATGTGCGGAAAGTGCGGAGGGACTTTATCCCTTGGAGGTGCTGGAGCTGATGGTGGTGTGTGAGAGGTTCGATGTGATGGCGCTAAAGGATGGGTTGCGAGTGCGGGCAGTGATGTTCAGTGTGTGGCAAGGGAAACAGTAGGGGTGCGAAGGAGCCTGTTGTTGTGAAGGAAAAAAGGAAAGGCACGCAACGAAAGCAAAGCGACCGTGTGGAACCCTTCGAACTGAAACCTAACTCACCCCCCATAGCGGCGGCCAACATGTGCATGGCCAGAGAGCGCATCGGCATCACATGGGATGCACAGATGCATGCAAACGTGTACGGCGCTCTGGCCAGCAGGTCGAAGAAGGCCACCACATTGCCCATCTGCAGCGCCGCCATCATGGCAAACAGAACGGTGGTCCACGGGGAGGACAGCTCCTGGGGGTTGTGAGTTGGTTGGAGTTGGTTAAATATGGTTAATTGGGGGTTGGTTAGTTGAGGTCAGTTGGTTAATGGGATCAGTTGGTTGTGGTTTTGAGACCTTGGGAGAGGAATGGGGTTGGCTGGTGTTGGTTGGGGTTGGCTTCAATAGGGGAGAATTTTTGAATGAGAGACGCAATCAAATGTTACCAACGAGGAGTCCGCTTGGCGCGTGAGGGGAACCACATCTGCAGAAATTTTAAGCAAATTAGAAACAGAAACAGAATTCTAACAGCACCAACGGTTTCCAACCAGAACAGTCGTGGTTAGCAGGAGTCGCAGCTCCGCGTAATGGCGGTGGCGACCCACGCGGCCCACCACTGTGTGCTGCACCACTACTCTGCCGCTCGCAGCAGCATGTGCACTGTGTCTACACTGTACACCCTACCGTACACACAGTCTCCGTAGCCGCACCTCCTCACTGTACTGCCGAAGGTACATCTGCGCCTCCGCAGGCTGTCTAAAGCGGCGGCCGTTCTTTTCAATGGTACCGCCCATCATCAAAATGAGCAAATAGCACCTGAAGAGAGGCCGGAAACGGGCGGTGGGGGCGGGGGAAGACGAACCACGAGCGAGTGAAGGGGATGAGCGGAAAAATAGGCGCCCGGGAATCATATGCAGGGATCTTAGTGGCCAGCAAGGAAAGGTGAGAGAAAAAGGGAAGCGTGAGATATACACCCATGCACACACCCATGCATATTACTTATATCCAACTCTGCCCCTCGCAGCTCCGGCCCCCCGACCGCATTTCCTCCTTTCTCCCCCTTCCCCCTCCATCCCCCTTCTCTCTTACGCCACGAAAAAGCTATGTCCTACGCTACGAAGAAGAACCCCTCAACAATACACACATATGTATAATAACAGAATTACATCCACACATCCACACACAACCCCCCGGTTCCCTTTCCGCTCTTACTTCATTTCTGCCGCGTTCGGTGTGGGCACCCCCAGCCGACTTGCCGAGGTGTAGAACCTGGTGACCAGATCGGTGAGGACCTGGGGGAAAGCCGGGTGATGACGGGGATTGGAGGGCGCCCGGGTGGGACGTCGGGACGGGTTGCGGGTTTGCAGGGACTTTTCATTCATTTCAAATATTCCGAATTTCTCGAACCCGGGTTCAAATCCCAGACTTCTGATTTTTTTCCCGCAATTTCAGCATCTCATCAGTCATTAGCCTCTTGTTCTCTGAAACCTCCAAACGCATTTTATGGGTACCTTTTTGAGCTGCTCTTGGTTCAGCTGAGCTGCGAAGTCCCGGTTGCCCTGTTCCAGGGGGTTTGGAAGGGAAGAGCTATCAGTACATCCGTACAAAGTACAACAGTATGCCATGTAAAGCAAGGCGTATGCATCATCGACGAGGAACATTTTGGGGGTTAGCGGGCAGCTAGAGGAAAACCTGCTTGATGAAAACCTCAATCCTAAAGCCCTAAGCTTTCAAAACCAACCCACACGACCACACCAGACGTCCACAGCCCAAACCGGCGTCCCCCCTCTCACCCAGAGTTCGTGGGAAGAGATGATGAGAAACCGGGCAATCTCTTCATTCCAAGCCAAGACCTGCGCAGAAAAATAAACAAATCAGCATAAAAAAAGGATTTACGGAAAAAGGAAAAAGAGGAGAAAAGAGATATTGTTAATGAACTGTCCAGAGTTCATATCCGTGTGTGTGTGTTACACCTCATTACCCACTCTAACCACCACACACGCACACGCACACGCACAGGCACACGGACAGACCTTGAGTTAGTGTTAGGCAGGTTGTCAGGCAACCATTCTGATCCCCCTTTTACTCCACCGTCACACACACACGGGCACGGGCACAGCTCCTAAATCGCGACTCAGTCCTCCAAAATACACACACGCACACACGCATACACAGCCCCCTCACATGCGGCAGCAGCTCCGCCCGAGCGTGGAAGTGCTGCGCGATTATCTCCTTTCGGACCTGAGGAGCCAACCGGCCGGCGGCGACGGCGGCCGGGGGGTGGGCGTGCGTGTTGGAGGATCGCGTGAGAAAGTGGAGCGGGAGGAAGGCGGACGCGAGAGGGGGAGAGAGAAGTATGCGTCCTCACGGAGGGAAAGTGGGCAAAGGAAAACGGAAGATGAACGGCAAAAAAAATTGAGAGGACAAACGACCGGTCAGACCGCAGTTCGAAACCCCAGATCACCAGTTTTTTTTCTTTTTTCCTGTGCCGTCCTCATCTTTCTCACCCACACTCACCCAGCTGCCCTCCCCAAAACCCCTCTCATCTGCCACCTCTCACCTCCCGATATCGATCCCACAGGAAGGCCTGGACGTTCAGCAGCGTCTGCTCCGGAGTGCAATGAATGCTCGCCGCCAGCGCCGTCTCGTCCGGGTTTGAGATGAGGGAGCGCAGACGGGCCATGGTCAGACTCAGAGCCCGGAAGGTGCGCAGATTCTCGGGCCGACGGTCCTCCTCGCTGTAGTTCTTACGCTGTGTGCGTGCGTATGTATGTATGTATGTGTGCGTGTGTGCCGACGGGGGAAACATGATGGTGATACGCAGCAGGGGACAGAGGGGTCGGGGGAGGGGTAGGTTTCGGACGGAAGCGCCTCACAACTGGGGAGATGGGAGATGGGACGGGAAGGATCTACTCGGGGAATGCGGGAGGGAAGGAAAAGGGATTGCGGAGCAGCCAAGCCAAAGCCAAAGCAACAGAAAGCGGCAGCAGCAGCAGCACCACCACCACCACCACCACAAGGCTGTATCGCGAGGTCCACGAACCACCCTCCAGGGCCCCCCTCACCCCCTCACCGCTTTCTTAATAATGAGGTTCTCGCTGGTCAGTTTGCTGTTGAGGGGGTCCAACCGCTCAAAGATGTTGAGCTCCCCGGTAGCCTGAGGGGGGGGTCGGGGGGGTCGGGGGTCGGTTCAGGAAAGGGGGAGTTGGGAGTTGGGAGGTATTCCTAATGGGATCAGGGCAGGGCAAGGCAGGGGCACTAGCAATGACTTAACCCTCCCCCCCCCACACACACACTATCTTGTCTTTCCGCAACACCTACCTCAGTCATAACCCCCCTCCCACCTCTACTCGTTGCTTCGCCCTTTCTTCTTTGAACTCGGCAACTAGACACTTGTCCCCACCCTGCACTTCCCCCTCTCACCTCCCGGCGTTTCCTCTCCGCCACCGGGCACATCAGCTCGCAAGTGCCGACTAGCGCAGGTCCCCCGGACGAACCGCCTGACAGAGCGAGAGGTCACAACAGATTGCAGATGGTTGTGGCAGTAGCAGCAATAGCAATAGCAATAGCAGTAGAAGCAGTTGCAAAACAGTAATCGCGAGTAGCAGCAACGGCACACGGGCACAAAGGTCGCAGCAGTAACGAATGGGCGGGCGGCAGAAGGAAGGAAAAGAGACGACAGCAGCAGCAGCAGCAGTGGAGGACATGTTGCTCAGCAATGTGCTAGCAGCCGTAGCCGCAGCCGTAGCGGCAGCATCCCAAGTGCAATAGCAGCAGCAGCAGCATCCCCCACCACCATCACCACCATTGTTACCACCACCATTGTCACCACTAAAACAACAACACTATCACCACCTGTTCACCCTACAATAGCACGGTTCCGAACAAAGGTTTCACTGGCCTGGCGTGATGCAATTTTGGGGGCATGGCCCGGCACAATTCGATTTTGGGGGGCATGGCCTGGCATGACGCAATTTGGGGGCCAAGAGGAGGCTGTCTCCTCCTTTCCTTCTTCCCCAGTCCAGTACTGTGGACCAGCAGCACACCACAGTGCCGCACCACGCAGCGGGACCATGCAGCTGCATGTCCTTACGCCTCCCCTCGCTATCCCCGTCCTTGCCATCATAAGATAATATCAGTAAAAAATCTCTCTGTTCGGAGACATGTACTTGGGGGCTTGGGGGACACTCTGGCACACCCTGCCACACCATAAGGCCCCGCTCCAGGCGCCAAAAGTGCCATTTCCAGGAGTTGGTCACGATTAAAGCACATTTCCAGGATTTGTTCACGTTCAAAAGCCTTCTAGGAAGAGGTTGATTTTGTCAATACTATTTCCAGGATGGTTACCCGCTTCCCTCCAAAAAGAAAACTCACGCTACGGAACGCACCCTCATCATCGTCGCCCATGACGTCTCCGCCGCCACCGCCGCCAAGATACGACAGCAGCGGTGACGGCGGCGGTGACGGTGACGGCGAGCCCCGAGCACCCGCAGCTTCCTCCTCTCCTGCCCTCCATCGAGCTGGTGAACGACTGACACCTCGCCCTGCGAGAGTCCTGTCACCACCACCACCACCACCTCCTGCTGCTCCTTCTCCTCGTCCTGCCACTACGCCAAAGGCGGTGGTGCCAGGCTTAGAACCCCCGGCGGCGGCTGCTGGTTCATCCGTAAAAGCCTGTCGTCGCCATCAATATATGGAAGGACAGATATGGCAGCGGCAATGGAATTTCAACAGAGAGGGGACAATAAATGCAGCAAAGCCAAGGAAAGGACGCTGTCCATGACCAGCGCACCAGCTGCCGGAAAACAACGCAAAGAGACGCGGAGGATGCGAGGAGATGGGGGCCTGCGGTCCTGTTGGGGCCGGATCCGTCCTCCCCTCCCCACACACAAACTTTGCCTGCCGCTGCAGCTGCCCTTATAGCAACTCCGCGCAACCCCGATGTGTCCTGTTTAGGAGACCACGCGACGGACCTGTCCGAATCGCTGCTGACGCTTCCTCAAGAGAGCCGCGTCTTCGTCGTCCGTAGCCGCGTCGCCGCCGCCGCCGCCAGCATCTGCCCTGGTGGCGGCGGCGGCGGCAGCAGCAGCGATGACATCCGCGTCACGCTTCTCGCCAAACGTCGGTACAGGAACCGGCACACGTGCCGTACGGCCTGCCGCCGCCGCGAACCCTGGCTGAGGTTGGGCGCTACGCCCCGCAGCGTGCCAGCCGCTGGGCTTTTGCAGCTGCAACGCGGGCGCCGCAGCCGTCGCCTCTCCGGCGTCGCCGTCAACGCCATCGTACACTTCCTCATCGTCACCGCCGTCAAAGTCACCGCCGTCCTCCTCCATAGGCGCCCCGTCGTCATCACCTCCGTCATCTCCATACACCTGGTCCATGCCTTCATCGCCACCACCGCCTCCGCCGCCAGGAGGTCCCCCTGGACCCGAAACCCAGCCTGCCTTCCGACCCCCCTGCTGCTGCTGTTGCTGGCGAACCCATTGATTCCGACCACCTCCACGGCTGCCGCCACGACCGCCCCGCCAATGCCCCCCGCCGCCGCCGCCGCCCGCCGCGTCTGCGCCCCCACCTCTGCCGAATCCAGAACCACCGTGGCCCTGTCGCCCACCAGCGGAGCCGCCACCGCGGCCGCGGCCGCCAGCCGCTCCCGGAACCCCGCCGCCGCCGCTGCCGCTGCCGCCACCATCCAAGGCAGCGCTTTCCCTCAGCGCGCTGAGGCCCAAGCGTGCAAAAACCCGTCGTCCTGGACCGCCTACAGCGCCTCGCTGCTGTTGTTGCTGCTGCTGAGGCCCTCCACCGGCCGCAGAGTCAGCACCTGGGGTAGGGGGAAAAGCGGGGGGAAGGAGGGAGTGGCGCAAAGAACTGACACGAACGCCTAGACGCTCACGGCCGTACGGGCGAAGTGTGCACGCGCTCGCACTTGCCTCCTGCAGCTGCTGCGCCACGTGCTTGGCGTTGACCTCCTCCGCCTCCGAAACCGCCGCCACCACCACCTCCCCATCCGCCTCCGAAACCGCCACTACCTCTTCCTCCACCTCCAGCAGCTGGTGCTGGCGCAGGTCCCTGGTGCAGTTCAAAGAAATGGTTGTACGAGATAGCTTAAGGGAAGTAGATTACCTAAAGGCAGAAACGAAGTCAACAGCTAAGGTTGCGGTGCATTAGGAGGCTGGTCTGGATAGGGGTTGTGGAAAGCTGTGGTGGGGTCCACGGTCCGGGGACATGGTAGGCCGCACCTGGCCAGCTGCCGGGATAACCGCTCCGAAGAGAACCTTGCCAACAAAGCCGCCTTCAGCAGCACCCCCGCCGAACCCGCGGCCGGCAGCGGCCCCGAAACCACCACCACGGCCGCCAAAAGCCCCTGACGGTCCTTGTCCCTGCTGGTTGGACGAGCCAAAGTCTCGTCCAGTGTCAACACCAAACATGATCGGACCTCAACTTTCACCGGCAAGCCTCCAAGTCGGACGCTTGCAAGGCTTGAGACTGAAAGGTATCAATGAAGAACCTTTCGCCACATCGCGGCGCCTGCTCGCGACGTGCCGCAGGTTAGCGCGCACGACGAGTAACTCCGCAAGCTTTCACACCTCCGTCTTAACGCAGCTGCAGAAAAAGTTAATATGAACGATGTGAAAATCTGTCAGAAAGGTAAAGTTCAAATGTAACGGGTTCAAACAGCCGCTGTTCAGCCCCATGTGCCTCAATTATTCCGCAGTATATTTACAAATCTTTAATAAATCAAACCATAATAAACCAAATTGCCTTGTTTGCCTTCGTGTGGCGACACTCGAACCGACGTTTACCTGAACCAACGAAAATCAGTACATATCTCGGGCTTGGCTGTTGGCTCGCGAATCGCAGCCTTGTGACATTTCCTTGCAGGAATCCTACTAGTGATGTATTGGACTTAGCATGCTCTGTTTGAAACCTTCCTTTGGTGGTACGGGAAACAACTCTAGCTGCGGTACGGCAGGCTAGGATTTCGCCGCGATCTTCGGCACGGTGTTCAGCTGGTTACCCCATACGCAGATTCCTTGTTAATATCTAGGCTGCTGCTGTTTCATGGCAGCGAACAAACGGCCTACTATTTTCGCCGCTTGTGTACACGCAGCACAGCGTAGCTACATATGACCACCGAATCTTCCCTCACCACATGCACTGTACACTTGTACGGTGATATACTTCAATATATCAACGGTGATGGCTACGCTTGCGTTGACGAGCTAATCCGACAACAGCAGCATCTTACAGGCAGGATCAATGGAACATCACGTCATTACCCCGTTCCCTTGTTTCCTTTATTCAAAGACCCACATAGAAAGTTAATGGAGCACACGACCCAACGGAACTAAGACTATTTATGAAGTTAACGAGAACGCAATAATCCGCTATAGTAACGTTACATTGCTGTATGGAATTGTTGTAAATGGTAAGTATGCTGTTGTTTGAGCACGTATTGCATACAACCTTAGCACATCGTTGTGTTACAAGATAAGCAGGTAAACGCAAGGACCAATAAAGGCAAGAGCCCAGAGATTCCGTGCAATCTGCATGGTACCGAACCCAGTTCGCTCAGAGGGCTGACCGACACAAACTTAGTTCTACAACAGGACTAACATCGAGGTAGGGTAATTGATCCTAGGGACTGCGGTGCTGATCCCTGGCTCCGGAACCCAG
This sequence comes from Volvox carteri f. nagariensis, assembly GCF_000143455.1. Taxonomy (NCBI): domain Eukaryota; kingdom Viridiplantae; phylum Chlorophyta; class Chlorophyceae; order Chlamydomonadales; family Volvocaceae; genus Volvox; species Volvox carteri. Next base: position 330,075 of record NW_003307562.1, read on the forward strand.
GTGGTCTGGTCGGCAGGCTAACAATTTGGATAAGGCACGCGCGATGGGGCACAGAATTTTACAGGGTCTACGAGAGAGCCCATCTGCGAGTCAAAGTAAAGCTGCTTGGTCAGCAACATTAAGGCGCCTTATGCGGCACTCAGTCAGAGTCTCATAATCTATAATGGTGGATAGCTGCGTCCTACTAACCTGCCACATTACATGGATCGTTTTCAGGTCAGTCCCGCTCCACTAGCCAAGTAAAACAATGAAGGTCAACTCGTCACGCATATGCCTGATGCTCCTTAGCTTTCTCAACCTCCAATAGAATCCGTACGGATCCGTACATGCCAACATTGACTTTGACTGTTGCATCGCCAGTCGTATGCACAAATAAGGTCACATCAGGCGGAAAACAATACACGCACATGCATACACCGAAAACAGTTGATGTGGCCACCATCACACGCAGCAGCAGCAGCACCAGTGCGACGAAATCAGCTCTCATACTCGTTAGTCACACCCAGCAATGCAGTCTACATTTTATGAAATACAACAGCTTCCAGGAAATAAGCGGCAAGCCAAAATTAGTCATGCGATCTAGGCGTTGCGACCTGTATATTATCCGGGTCAGCAAGAGGACTCGCACGCGCGCAAAAAGATAAACGTTAAAGCGCTCCGCGCCTGCTCCGAATTCCGAATTATACTCTTCCTGAGCTTCTGCTCCGTTCACTTTTTCTTTGCTGCGGCCTTTGCGCTGCGCACGGCCGCCTGGGCAGCGGCCAGCCGCGCAATTGGCACTCGGAAGGGAGAGCAAGAAACGTAGTCTAGGCCCACCTGCACGTAAACATCACAAGCAAGGAACAGTTTAAAGAGGGATTATTCCCAAGCAAGAACTTTTTAATTTTCAAAGTTGAATACGTTTCGCGCCGCAAAAGTTTTTTATTTCCCTGTTTGCGGTCTGTGGTGCCCCCTCTCTTTCCCTCACCTCATGCAGGAAGGCCACCGTCTTGGGCTCGCCACCCTGCTCGCCGCAGATGCCAATCTTTAGGTTGGGTCGGCTGGCCCGGCCTCGCTCCACCGCAAACTTTATCAGCTCGCCAACGCCATCCTGGTCTAGGACCTGCCACAATCCCAACAACACATACGACCATTCGTATGTTCATACGCAGCACATGTACAGATTGTAACATAACATGTGCAGATGTGTGTACTGGAACCGTTTGCCATTATTCCACATGCTGGCTGTGATAAAGTGGCCCAGAAGCCTCCCACTCTGTAACATAACATCATCATAACATGCTGGCTGATGATGGCTTACGTGTGCCTGCTAATCTCCAATCGTTGCACAATCGTCACAGCAACTCACAGAATACCGTAAAGTTTGTAAGACATGCATTTGTACGGGTGCGTACGAACAAACGTACCTGGAAGGGGTCATGCGCCAGGATGCCCTTATCCAGATAGTTTTGGAGGAACTTGCCAATGTCATCTCGCGAGTAACCAAAACTGCAAAGAAGAAAAATCAAACAAGATATCGCAATCAACAGTTCCCGGTAACCATATATTAGGGTTAAGACAGAGTAAAGCCACGAGGACACGGTCACATGGTGCAGTGCGGTACGATTATGCATCAGTTGTATGACAAAAACTCTTTGCGACATAAGAGTACCGCATCGAGCAATTTAGCAACAAGCAGCGCTAATCACAGACGCGCACCCACGTCATCTGGGTCAGATCGTTGGTGCCAAACGAGAAGAACTCGGCGGTCTTCGCAATGGCCCCTGCCTGAAGCGCCGCGCGTGGGACCTCAATCATGGTCCCCACACGGTACGGCACACCGACTCCCGCCTCCTTCATGACCTGCGCACACGACAGCACACACACACACAGACACACAGGGTGAATAACAACAGCGAGGACATTGGACGCGGTACGACAACATCATGGAATGAAAGGAGAACCACCATCACTACCTGTACGCAGCAGCAGCAGCAGGGAAAGAGAGCCTCACAGACGGCAACTGGCGCACACAGGGCCCCCCGCGCACCTCCTCGCCGACCCGGCGAATAAGCTGCTCCTGGTTCTTCAACTCCGCAGCAGTCCCGACCAGCGGCACCATGATGTCAAGTTGCACGGCCCCGCCGTCGCGCAGCACTCGCACAGCCGCCTCAAACATAGCGCGAACCTGGTGGTGGTGGACATGCAGCTGTTAACATGACATGCGCGAGAACACGTGAGTGCAAGAAACGTGCAAGAGCTTCGCCCGTCTAAATGCACAATGGGATGAAAGAATGCCGCAGATCAGAGGGTGCATAAGAAAGAAAAGGTCCTTCCCCACACACCGAGAAAAAGACAAGGAAAGGTCTGGTTGCTGAGAAGACGGAATGAAAGTCCATGAGACGGGCTTCCACAGCCATCATAACCCAGTAAAGCCACGCAATACCAACCCTTTTTCAGTGGCAGTATAACATCCAACAGGCAGGCGGCTGGCAGAGGTTAAGGCCTGACTTCTGCTCCCGGAGTATCCGGGTTCAAATCCGCCTGCCGACCTCTCGGGTGTTTGAGAGGTGGAGAAATGGGAGGTGGTCCCTCATCTTGTGGACGATGTAGGACTTGATACAATCAACTTACGAGCTAACCAGGAACTAGTTTGACGCACCGTTAATCCGCTAGATTTGGTTGGATGCTGGTGGTGAGTTGCTGAACCCAACGAATACACTCTGAAGTTGGATGGGGTGAATGGATTAGGGTGCCCCTCTAGCAGGGTAGAGCAGGGAATTGCCTCGGGAAGGAGGCCACTGGTGATGCTATACCACCACCCTGTAACAACATCAACATCCATCCCGGTCCACTCCACCCCGCCCCACCTGCATCTCAGTAATCTCTGGGTAGGTGATGCCCAGGCGGCAGCCACGGAAACCCAACATGGGGTTCACTTCCTGCACGTCCAAGGACGCGGGAGCACGTAAAACACGGAGAGAAGACAAGCCCAGAAGACACAGGCCAGGTACTTATGCGGCTCTGCACGTGACTAGGGAGCGCGATATGATTGCCGTTCAACAAGGACTGGACTGCTCTTGTTTGCTTGCGCTTTGACAGTATCTGGCGCGCGAGGAAAGAAAACACGCGTCGGGACCCCAACAGACCAACTGTCTAACCAACTAACCGACCAACGACGTACTTGCAGCTTCTCAATGGTGGCCAGCACCTCGTCAATGGTGATACCTGCATCGCGCGCGAGTGCCTCGCAAACCTGCGACAGGCCAAGCCACATGTACATACATACATACACGCGGAAAGAAGAGAACAAGCGGACTCAGATGTTGCCAGAACGCGAATGCAACCCCACAATGGGGCGCGAGGATCAGGCAAGGCGTCTTCCCACAACAGACCGGAAACTGACACAATGATAGGTTTTACCCGTAACCGGAAACGGGCTCCATTCGCAGAGGAGCCCGTTCACCGTAAAGAGCCGAGGACACGCGGGGGGGATGTGCGCCACCGTACCTCCGTCATCTCGCCATCCGGCAAGAACTCATGAAGCGGGGGATCCAGCAGCCGAATCGTAACCGGGAAGCCGCTCATAGCGCGAAGAATGCCCTGCGGCGTTGATTATGCCTCACGATTATTACTTGTGGAGAGATGTGCAAGATGAAGAGGTGTGCATGTGCCAATATAAGCCTTGGCCGGATCAGGATTCACGACATGCCACGGCATCTCGTATAGATGGCATCTCATAAAACAAAGCACCCGCACTCCACCATCATCACCTGTTCCTCTGTATGGTCCTCCTCTATCCCATCATTTTCCTTCTCCCTTTTCTCCTCCTCCTCCTCTTCCTCCAGTGGTACTCTTTCACTCAACCACATCACTCACCCACACTACACCACATCGCACCTCCAACCACACATGGGATCCCTCATGTCCGGTTCCATCTTGGGGTTTCCTCCTCCACCAACCCACACAACTCCACCAGCTCCCAACCAGCCTCACCTCAAAATCTTCCCGCTGGAAAGGCAGCAAATCCCGCAGTGCCTTCAGTCGTGCCTCCTGACTCTGTACATTGAAATGCCACAGTGTGGTTTTTCGATTACTTTAGGTCGAAAGAAAGGTAGCGGAAAAGTCCAAGTACAAGGCTACCTCGCCCATCCTGTGGAGCTCTGTTGATGAATTCTCCACACTAGCGTCTAGGCTCTCAAGTCTCCCCGATAGGATAAGGTTTTCAAGTCTCCCCTACCTGAGCCACAATCATGCGCCGCACGGTGGCAATGCGCTCCTCGCTGGCGAAGAACATGTGCTCAGTACGGCACAGACCAATGCCCTGCGGATCACATCATCCAAATTTTGGCAATCAACGCGGACGACAGGGTCCAAGCAAACATCAGCATTTCCAGAACCAAAATGAATCAGTGCATGGGGATGACTTGAATATGGAAAGATCCCGATTGATAAATACAATCATTCAAACCGTTGCTGTGGGTCATTTCGTGTCCTAAGGTTTTATATAGGCCCCACCTTCCCCGAAACTTTGATTCTAGTAGGATCAGGCCACCCGAGCCATATTCGGCATGCCAACAATAAAAGTATGTACGACGTACGGCATGTTCTGTACCTCAGCGCCGAACTTGCGGGCTTCTGCGGCATCCTCCGGTGTGTCCGCGTTGGTAAGGACGCCCAGGCGCCGGCGCTCGTCCACCCACTTCATGAACCTTCGTAAGGCAGGATTTAGCAATACAGCAAGATCGTCATTTCTCGTAACATACAACGCCAACATCGCCACAGCAAGCAACACAGCACACTGGGCCTAGAGGGCCAAAAGGTAATGAAGTAACGGATCCTAAGTGATGCTCTTATGCCCTCCAGAAAAACACAATGGCACCGAGGTTGAACTGCCGTCCTCAGCCCTGAGCATTATGAACCCCTCCCTCCGGCCCGCCCGCCTGTATTAGGTATTAAATTGTATACACAGTCCAATATACAAAGCCAGGCAGACAGACAGACAGACAGACAGTCCTGCAGTCGCACTTGCTCAGGTCGCCGGCCAGCTCGGGAGGCGCCAGCGGCTGCTTGCCGCGAATGATCTCGCCTGACGTGCCGTTGAGCGAAATGAAGTCACCCTGCCGGATCTCGACACCGTTGATGCGAGCCACTTTATTATGCTCGTCTACCTGTCATCGTAACAAAACCAACGGTGGTTAGCCAGAGTCAATTTCGGTTGGCTGTTTTGACAATTATTGCAAACAGAAACCTGCAAACCAATCAAAGTAAACCTGGCATCGCATGATTAATCAGGACTTAATCAGGAAAGGATGCTCGCAGGCTGCGGCCGTATTCATTAGGTCTCTACGCATCCTCTCACCTCTCCTGCGGAAAAACGTCGCGAGTCTTGCGACGATGACTCCCCAACCAACCCGCCACCCGACCCCATCCCAGCGCACATCCACTCTCACCTGCAAGTCAGGGCATCCCGTAATGCAGGGCTTGCCCCAGCCACGCGCCACCACGGCCGCGTGACTAGTCATGCCGCCAAGCTGGCACAGCACTCCCTCGGCACTGTACATGCCCTTGACGTCCTCGGGGCTCGTCTCCCTGCGCACCAACACCACCGGCAGTCCGCTGCTCCTCCAGGCCTCCGCGTCCTCCGCGGAAAAGACCGCCTGACCCACGGCGGCCCCGGGGGAGGCTGGCAGGCCTGTGGTAACGATACCGGTGATGAAAATAGACCAGGTATTAAAAACGACGGAGGTGAAGGCTAGTTGTAGCTGTAGTTGTCCCTAATTACTGATAGTAGCATGTAAAAACTGTGAGGATTGAATGCCAGTTAACAACAGACCTCCAAATGACAACGGCCCCCGCATGGGTTGCCGTTTGGCGAGAATGCGGCAACTACCTCACCGCCGAACAGTCGGAAGTTGTATCGGTGTGGGGTTCGCCCCCTATCGTCTCGTCACCACGCATATTGCAATCCATCACCGCGCATCCCTATAGGCCTACATTCATTAGAACACTCAACATTCGATAGCAGCAGACAGACTATGCAACAGCAAAACATATTTTTCATTAAAGGTAAAACAAACCATCACATCTCTGCCCCCTGCAATTCCATTGTCAAACGCAGCACTCCTACATATCAAGACACCCGTACTGTTCGCCTTGTAAGATACACATATTTATGGTGGCGAAAAGCTACAGGGGCCCTACCTTTCCCGACGACGTCCTTCAGGTAAGCCTTCTCGTCCGCGAACTGCGGATGAAGCAGCTGGTCAAGGTGACCAGGCTCCACCATCATAATGGCAGTGTCCGGGCCTACAACACCCTCATCCACCAACTCCACCGCGATTCGAACCGCGGCCGTGCCGGTGCGCTTTCCTGAGCGGCACTGTAACATAAACAGCTTGCCCTCCTGCACAGTGAACTCGATATCCTGCAAGCAATTTCATTTCGCATGCGGTATGAGTCAGCGAGGATACCACGTTGAGTTCGGTACCGGGGGAGGCCACACACGGCAAACTCAAACAACGACATCCACCATGCCGCCGCGTTTTACTGCAAAACCTAGCCTCAGCCTAAAACCTAAAAAAATCCCAACGTCTACATATGCGGTACATCTACATAGAAGCCTCCAAAACCCTAATTCTTCGTACCTGCATGTCCTTGTAATGCTTCTCCAATAGTGCGCAGTTATCCAGTAACTGCTGGTAGGCGCCTGGCAGAGTGCGTGCCAGTGTCTCGATGGGCTCGGGGGTGCGAATGCCCGCCACAACATCCTCTCCCTTTCGGAGTCAAATATAGGGTTGGGGGAGGCTAGTTAGGCGTGGGAAAGGGCTTTCGGATCCTTGCCCGGTAAGGAAGTTGGGGAGACACAGGCACCGGAAAGGGGCTTGGATGTGCGGGGAAAACAGGTAGAAGAGAAGGCGATGACAAGAGAGTGTGTCAGTTCTGAACGCAGCAAGGATAACAGAGAAAGCGAGCCGAGACATACTACACGGGTCGCGTGGTGAAATAGCCTTGAGATTGTTGTATTGGGTTATTAGCTTGGATGAATCAGGCAGGTGGAGTAGGCGGTTAACATGAATATACGAATGCCATGTTCCCGCCGCACTGTGCGCTCTGCATCTTTACATTCATTTTGACGCGCATGTCGTACCTGCGCATTGATCAGGTACTCGCCGTATAGCTTGCGCTCGCCGGTGGAAGGGTTACGGGTGAAGCAGACGCCGGTGCCGCTAGTAAGGCCCATGTTGCCGAACGCCATTGCCTACAAAAAGGAGAAACCATTTTCTTGAAAGGATTACAAGACGAAAATGAAAAGTGGTAACAGAACATTATGTTTATTATGAAGCGAGGTTTATTATGCGAGGTTTATTTGTTTTTGAACGCTCCGTTTCGGTAGTTTCGATCGGAAACTGATTACGGAGAAACGGACCACCATGAAAGTTGCCGTTCCAAAACCTGAGACAAAAAGCTTAAATAAAACCTTGACTTGTACCATAATATGACACAAGCGAAGTACACGCCATGAGCTCTCGACAAACCCTACAAACCGAATATGTGCAATCATATCCGGGCACGTAAGGATGCATGCGTGCATGCATCACATGGCCGTTAGGAGTTTACCTCATCGAATCGCATACCCTACATATGCTTACGTCTTCGCGCGCGCCTTCGCGTACGATTTCGCGAACCCACCTGAACATTGACTGCCGTGCCGGCCAATCCTTTGATACCGTTGACCGAACGGTACACGTTGGCACGCTCGCTCTGCCAACTGTCGAACACGGCGTAAATGGCCAAACGCAGCTGCTCATACGGGTCCTCAGGGAAAACCTGTAAGTCTCATCCAAGTAAAAGGCAGCAAAAGAGCTGGATTAGGATAGGCAGCTTGATCAAGAAAAAAAGGCCTTGCCCCGGGTCAAACTCTCGCGACATACCATGTCGACAGCACAGCAGCAACAAAAGTTGAAACAAATGCCAGGAGAAGAGAAAGGAAAACTCTGGTCAAAACTGGCCGCAGCGTCAGCACGCTAAGAAAGGAAACCAAAACAGGCAGCAATAGGAGACCTCCAGACCCCAGACCAACAATATTTGACGCACACCGACCCGGCTTGGAAGGTTCATGCCTAAGCACCAACCCCCCCCCTCCCACCTTGCCCAGCTGCTTGTAGACCTCCTTGTAACGGCCCACGAGGACCTTCAGATCCGCCGCTGTAAGGGCCGTGTCCTCCGAAACCCGCCGCTCAGTCTGCGAGACAAAGATGCGTCCGATAGCATTAGGTTTGTAAAGACGCATGGTATGGTGTACAGGTCGAAAAGTCAAACATTTACAAGGTGTGCGGCAAGCAGGGTTAGTTGACCATCGAAAAGGCGGGCGATGCCCTTCATCACAGGTACCCTGTCGTACCTTGAGGCGTTCCAGCTGGTCCTCGAACAGGTGATGCGGGATGCCCATCACGACATCGCCGTACATGTCCAGAAAGCGGCGGTACGCGTCGTACGCGAAACGCTCATCACCAGCACGCGCCGCCAGACCCGCGGCACACGCGTCGTTCAAACCCAAGTTCAGGACGGTGTCCATCATGCCTGGCATTGACACCTGTGCATGTTGGTGTTCAGGTTTTCGTCAAACCAATACGCGGCTGTTACACCGTATAAGGTACGGCAATCAAGAAATGGTAAACAAAATACTTGACAGGCACCCACTTGGACAAAGTGGTTGGTTGGTTGTTAGTGTGATAGGAGGAACATACATATCTGAAGCTAAAGTTTTGAAACCCAGGAAAAGCCGCCATGATGCTGCTTCGGCCAGAAGTGGCTACCACCACCTCCACCACCACTACCATTACCACCACCACAATCACCACAACATCCCTTCCCAACTTACGTCGCCATCGCCCCATCCCCCCTACTCCAAGCTAGGCTCCATCCCCAGGGCGTTTTGGTTCTCACACAGACCGGGCCTTCCCAACTCCATCATTCATATCGGGGCGCCCAAGGGCGCCCAGCCGTGTGAGGCAGGGGTCTTACCGCGGCACCCGAGCGGACGGACAGCAGCAGCGGAGCCTTCGCATCCCCCAGTTTGCAGCCCATCTCGTCCTCCACAGTACGGAGGCCCGCAAGAACCTCCTCCCAGCAACCGTTCGGCAGCTTGCGGCCTTCGAAAATGAGTGGAAAGAGCAAAACGACGATATGAGGATGTGGATGTGGAGATGCGGATATGAGGATGTGTTTTAATATTATAAAAGAAAAGAACCACTATCTAGAGCAGCCAAGTCTCCTCTGCGCCAGATTCAAGATCGGTGTCGTCCGAAACGACGGTAGCCGACTGGATAGTCGCGTGACTATCCGCAAGCACTTGGGTTGGGTCTACAGCCGAACGGAAGTGAGCACATGCTAAATATGCGTAAGCGGTAAAGGCGCTGTCGTCCTTCCTACCATTAGAGTGGAACTCCGCGCAGGTGTCGGTAGTGATGGTCAGGCCGGGCGGCACGGACAGGCCGATGCGCGACATCTCCGCCAGGTTGGCACCCTTGCCACCCAGCTGTTGGCGGATCATGATGCAAGACAAGCAGGAGTCAACCAACGGGCGCGGGCATCTCCGGTGAAGGGAAACCGACCCGTGGAGCGATAGCAACGAGTTTTTCAATGCAGCGCGTTGTGGTGAATATGACCATGTTAATCACACCGACACAGGCAGCAGGCTCGTTCTGGCCCTTCGCGCTCACCAGCTGTTTCATGGACGCATCGCCCTGGCTGTTGTTCTTTCCAAATGTGTAAACCCTCTGTAAAGAACAAAACGAATGTTACACAATTGCTATGCCCGATGGCGGTGCGCGACGCAAAGAAACGCTGCAAGCTAATGGCCGACCTTGGTCTGGGCGACCGTCGCCGACTCGACTGTCGCTGCCGACGGGACGATGCGGGGGACAATGCGTTTCAGCGGCTCCTGCTTCCCCAGTGGACCGACTGGCAGTGTTCCCTGCTGCTTTTCAGCAGTTCGCGCCGCAGCCGTATGCCGGCAAGAGCGTCCCTGGCCCCGCAGAGGCGGCGCAACTACCTTTCCAGGACCTAGTAAAATTGAAACATGACTAGTTGGGCTACGAAGGGTCTGTTTCTGCATTTTTGTCTCAATAAGCTTGAAAAGACGGTCTCTCAAAATGAATTCAATTGACGTATCACGTATATATCTATTAGTTTATCAAGGTAAAGATGGTTTCATTTCCTAAACTTGTTATAATAACGGTGCCTCATTACTCCGTCGTACAGCCTGGGCTTGAACCGGTAAACCTTTGCTTTCTGGGACGACTACATCGCGTTTTTGTTACAGCGTTTTAGAAATTCACCACGTTCTGGTCTCTCTCCTATTTCATAGCCAAACGAAAGATCCTTTCCCAGTCCCTAGAGTTTTGGTCCGTTCAGCACGTGTCTTCCAGAGGTTTTAGTCAGGTTCATCACACACGAACTAAACTGCTTGCTAACAGTAAATTTTCTGTCTCCGCAGAGACGAGGGGCTGGGAGCTTGGGAAGAGGAAACGCGTGAAAGGTGGTTGCGCTAACGACCAACATGCAACGGAAATATGCTGTGAAGCAGCTACCGGTATACAAAGTAGTGCGATTAGCTCCCCCGTCATGTGTAAATCTTTCGAAATCCTATCTTCTGCACCTGCTATTTTCGTAACACATTAGGCCCAGGATAATACATATGCCGTGGAGTCACACCGGCAGGCACAGGACTGATGCCTCTTATAATGATGACGCAAATCGACGCGTTTTTTATGCCTAAATTCCCATTTTTTTATGCTTGCATATTTCATGCGACAGGCTGTGTTCATTTGCAGATTGTGAACCGCTTCGAGAGTGATGTTTCGCTTCGATTACATCGATCCGCTTTTCCGACCGATGAAAGCCGTAAACACAAACCTCAATTTCAAATATTAACAAGGTTCTCGGCCATCCTAGCGGCTGGAGCAGCGCCACGCGCTGGGACTTGCTCCACCACCGCCGAGGAGGGATCCAAATAATAATCCAAAACATCCATGAACACGTCTCGATCTCATTTGAACCATCAACCACCACAAGGACTAGCACGGTTGCGACAACTCTCAACCTAGAGACAAGGGCACGACGCTGCATCTGCTACCAAGGCCAACCAATGATAATAAGGCCATATCAAAAACCTGTGTACGACACGTATTACGCCCCAGCCGGGACATGTTTCCCAAACGCGCACGCGCCGCCAAGTGCCGCAAGGTAGCCACACGGACCTCCATGCGACCGGGGAAGGGATACGCCATCCACCAGATTGCCGTACCATCCATGACAACTCCTGACCAGCAGCGCAACTACCAACGGCTTGTGGGCATCAGAAAAACATCCACCCCTCCACCACCCAGTATGGCCTGGCCTTGGCATTCACGAAACCGTTTCGAGTCCACGCGATACGGTACAGTACCGTACCGAACCGAACAGCAACAAACTTTCCATCCAACGGCCAACCGGCAACAGTTCCTTCTAAACTCTAAAAACCTGCCCGCGCTCCTCCCGATCAGCCGTCAGGCGCTCCACCACGAAATGCCACCCCTGACTATGGGGCCCTGACACTCTGAACTTCACTGACCCACCATCGAGAACAAACCGAGTTCAAGCGGGGCTTGGGAAGATATATCCTGCTTCTTCAAAACCTCTCAGCCCGTTTTACAAAACAGAACGAAATTCTTACACCGTGTCATAGTGTGCGCATCACTCGCTTCTCTCATTCTTCCCCTGCATCCATCTATCCATCTGGAACAGCATGTCATGCAGCAGATGTCTAAAATTGTAAGCAATGAAAGCTCTCATGGTGGTGGAGGTACGCTGCCGCGATTGACCATAAGTCCCACAGCCGCCGCGGAGTAGCGTATATACAGCACCCACGCTGATATGAACACTCCTTCACCTCCGCAGGAACTAAATCCTGGTTTCAGAAACCGAATAGCACAAAAGCCAAAGAGATACAACTGCAGAGAGTCAAAACAGTACTGTACAGCCTGACGCAAACGCATTCATCACTATCTCGCACCGCACCCTGTAACTCTCGACTCTTCAACGCACATGCGCCACACCGACAACTCCGACACTGGTAGAGATCTTTGCCTTCCCATCGCCATGTCACGACCTAAAAGTGCCAATACGGACTTTGCCGCACAGAAACACCGGCATGTAACTGCCAACACGGGGGCGCTTAGAGCATGTGAACATTACCCTAGACCAGGCCGTGACTTGTCTCTGGGCCCCGTAAATGGACCCCATAAGGACCTGACGTGATGGCATTACAGCACAGTTACAGCACAGCACAGCCGCGGGCAGCACTGCAGCGCCGAGCATCCGCTGGGACTAACGCATCTCTCGTATCCCATGCCCCATGCTGTGCGGCATAAGCATGTCAAGGGACTCCTCCTGCCCCCAGCCCTGCCCTCTCATCACTCATCATGGATTAAACCGGTTCAGATAGGACAATTAAAATTACATGAGGTCAGCAGCTCCAGTTTCCCCAGTCAGAAAGTACCTTGATCACCACGCCGCATTGCCGCTCACTCAGCATCTCCGAAACCATCAGGCCCAGGAAGCCAACCTGTGCGCGCGAGACAGAGGGTATCCATTGAGAACACATCACGGTAAGGATTGCCCGCGTGTCACGTGTCAAATGCTGCAGGTGACTAAACCGACTTCTACTCTATATGAGACGTGAAGTGGGCATCATCGCATGCAAGTGCCTGATTATTGTTGTTCAAGCAATCCTCGCCAAAATGCGCTGCTCCGCCATATCTTGTCGGACCTGTGCATGCGGGTGTGAAGTGCGAGGTGCGGAAGAGGAACGGCCAGACATGCAGAACGGCAAACCAAAGGTACACTGTACATGCCACATAGCGCAGAGACCGTTGGTGATTGGTGGCGCTTCAGTGCCCGTGGTAATGTACCATGGGACACCAAAGAACGTGGTGCTTAGTGACTGTGGTGGAGATCGCGAACCGCTGCTGCCGAGGCCATTCATGAAGGCCGAAATTACGGTCTTGAGGCGTCTCTTGGAATCTCTGGAGAGCAGAAGAGCTGGTGGGTGTTCGTCTGTCTGCTGCTTGGCTCTATTTGACTATGCCGGCTGACGGCTGCTGGCTGCCGAATGCCACCACCAGATGATTATTACGAGTAATAGAAACCGAGGGAGCAACACTGCCTTCCCTGCAGCTTTCCTCCTGACTCAGGACTTTTGAGGCCGCCCTAAGCTCAACGACCCTAAGCTCGCCCGCCAAGTCCCGATGGACTGCAACGTGGCCTTCCCGAACATGCGCTCGTGTGGCGTGCATAGTGAGGTGTTATCGAGGTCATCAGGTCTCAAAAGTAAAGGGTAAGGAGCCATCTCTCGGCCTGTGGGCAGGCAAGCTGTCCTCCGCGGAGGAAGGACAGCTCTGTATCAGACGTGTCAGTGGGCGAAGGACACTGCAACCCGCCGACACGTTGCTTTTGACTCACCATGGCGACGCGGCCGTTGAGGCGCTCGGCATTGTAGTTCCACACGTTTGGCATGTCGCCGGACATGGATGGTGGATTCTCCTCATCCGGGAAGACATTCTGTACTGGCACACGGCCTAGGATGGCTGGCGCGACCGATGCAGCCAAGACCAGGGCTCCCACCAACATGGCATTGTACGCGCCCTCCGTGGTGAATAGCTGCCGCACCACGATATCGTCGTTCACGACTTCGCCAAAGAGACCCAGGAAAACGCCCAACATAGCAGCACGACCGTTGACGAGCTCAGCAGCGGCGCTGTCCGCGCGCAAGACCTGGCTCAACGCCTCGAATGACAGTCCGATGACCGCCGTCGGAACAGGGTTCCTCACATCGACGCGGACCTTATTGTCTGGACCGAAAACTGCGGGAAAGCGCAGGCCCTTTGCATAGTCGATGACCACCAGTTCGTCGAGCGATGGCTCATACGAGATTGTCAGGTTGTAGCCGGAGTCGGTTGTTTTCTGCAGGGGGGAGGAAAACACAAAATATGATCATAAACATAATGTAATGAAAGAGCATTGTAGGCATGTTAGAGCATGCACCTGTCGCGCATAACTGACATATTGACACAGGATGTAGTAGTGCACACCTGCAATGGGATGCCCTGAAGCTCCATAAGCGTTGTCTTCGCGAGATTCACTGGCTGCCAAGTGCGCGTATCTACATACGTGTCTGTACCGGGAGCAACCAGCTGCGCTGAGGATAGAGGAGAAGCAACAGGGACCAGTGCTGCGGAGCCATTGCCGCCGGTGCCAGTTGAAACCGCCTTACAGCGCACATTTACTGGCCTAAAGGCTACGGTAAGCTGCTTTAGGGGTGGCAGGCCCTTAACTGGTAGTTTGGCAGCGTGCATTGTAATAGGGAACCTTTGGGCACCAAACTCCCTGATACCGTGTGGGTGTTTTTCGGAACTGTGAAATCTTAAAGTGTAGGCCACTGTGCAATTTTGTGAGCCCACATTCCCGTGTATCCGGCCAGAACCCTACTATGCAGTACGATGTTCGCCAGTGGTGTTGCTTTGCCAATTGTCTTTGCTTGACTTTACAAGTATATGTTCGATTAGGTAAAAGGTGATTATTACTGTAATGGCTGTGTAATATTTATTTACCGTTGCCATCCTATCTCGCAGCGCACTAGACAGCGCATCAGACACGCTTGCTGGCATCCGATCAGGGAGCGTGGCGTTCATTGTCACTGTAATCAGCAGCTCTTTGGATAGGGCCACAGACTTAACCAATCGCCATAGTAGTTTACTTCCGTTATAGTCTAGGCAAGCATCGTGATGGACTTCAAACTCGGGTCAGCGCCTCGTGTCGATTTGAGGTTGAGATCACAATATAGACCATGGAATATCGCTTTTAACACAATTCGATTAACATGTAGCAGGCAAATTTAGAGCGTTCGACTTGCGCCCCATGGGTCTTGCGGCGCTGGTGTTTGTGAACAACCGGTGTCGTTGCCAGGTGTTCATAAAATGAACAACTCACTGCCTGGAGGGTACGTTTAGGTCTATAATTCTGCCGCGTTTTAGCAAGCACTTTTTGGAGTCGGTGAATGCCAGTGCTGCAGGCATACGCAAACGCTTGCCAGCTGCAGAAATGTACAGCGCCGTACCCGCCTTAAGATCGAGCCTGCGGTAAAGTTCCAAGTCTGTGGAGGTCTGGGCTGAAGAGTTTCCAAAGCTGTGCTGTCAGGTGCTGTGCTGTGCTGTCCTGCGATGGAATCAGAAATAGGCACTAGGCAGGCCTGGAGTCGGGGGGTTCGCAGTTACGTGCGATCCGCCAAAGGGGGGTGGTGTGGTCCAGTGTTAGAAGGCCTCCTGCCTAGACGTGCCTAGTGGGTATGTTAGCCTGCGGATTCACTGTGATCCACCCCAAGACGAGCCCGAAGGTCCCTTTCCGACACCTGCTGCCGCCGGTATCTGAAAGCAGCATGGATTGACACCTTTGCAGCTCCAACGGGGATAAAAGAGGTGGCGCGAGGCCGTCTTGTTAGGAACCAAATCATTTTCATCTGTCAGCGTGCACTAGCCAGTACAGTAGCAAGCAGCAGCTCGGCTGGGAGCTTTTCACTGAACCAGGTGTAGGCAAGGCACTCCTTATGCATATTTAGGAATTTTCATTACTTTCCACTACGGTCAACCGATTTTTACCGCGGCCAGTAACCGATTGGTAGGGTAGCCTATCGGTAGGTTGACCCACCTGTTGGGTAACCCTTTAAAAAAGGCCGGTAGGTAACTTCCTCTCGGCCCTCCCTTACCGAGGCCCCACCCTAATAGCCAGTTCACATGCTACGTTACGTTAAGACTTTTTGGGAAAAGTGGTCGGTTCGGACATGGTAACGGTACGTTACCGGTAAAGTGGACGAAAAGTCTAAAGTGACCCGGGGGGGGGGGGTGAATTTCGACCCCTCGTACCGTTACCTGAATTGCGTCGCCAATTTCGCGAGTTATAACAAACAGCCAAGCCCAATCGCTTATAAAGACCACATATTTGACAAATTGTGCGCGCTTTGCACTCCGACCGAATTTCTAGTCACACCGCTGCAGTTTACAAGGACAACGCCGCTCGTGTTGCTCGCCCGCGCACGACCCCTTACATAGCCAATATGTAACCCATTGTAGTATCAGGGCTGAAGCCATCCGCGAAATGGCAAGTCGGCCGCACTTCCGGCGGCATGGGCCGCGCCGCGTCGGCCCAAACGCGCAAGCACTGCCATTGAGAATTGAACATATCCTCAAGGTTGTCAAAAATTACATCCATAGCGGCCGCTAGGGCAAACGCCATCGCGGCTCGCGCGGGATGCAGTGCCATTGCTGTAGGCAGGGCTGCCAATAACCCGTCAATTATATACTGCGATTCTAAGGGGATGTGCTGCAGTTTTGGCCATTGAAAGACATAAAATGGAGATGGTTTACACAGCTCGCGCCAACGAACACAACGTCGTCGTAATGTCCCATGTGAACTGGGTGACTTTTTCAGGCCCACTTTTCCAAAAAAGTTTTCGCAACGTAACGTAGCATGTGAATCCAGTATAACGAGGGGTTGGGCACGGGTACCGATTGGTCACCGGTCGAATGTATACCATAGGAAAGCAGAAAAAAGTGATGTGACTCTTAACTTGCAGGTCGGTCAGCTTGGGTGGAAATCCTGCCAGCAAGCTTAATGCGAAATGCGCCGCAGTTTACGGCCGTATGCCTTTGGTGTCGATGGCGAACGCTCCATGATGATTATTTATCATGGTTTCAAGAGTAAGAGACGTTTGCCTGACTGACTCGGCTAGTGGAAAATGGCAGTAAACTCAGAGCGCACCGGAAGATGAACTCCTCACGCAGGTCATCATGAAACACGAAATGCACCCCAGAACGAGGCTGTTCCGAGAATGGCAAAGAATTGAGGTCCAATGGAAGCAGAGGGGCCATTGACCCAGCTTTCTAAACAGAGCCTTAGAGAAGCTGTGGGTGAGGTTGTGGGAACGACGACTGGCGCTGCAGGCATGCCGTTCCAGCGCCACCACCTTTGACTTATCATGAATGCCCCGGGTCTGCCCTCGCTGGTGTGAGACGTAGTTGCCCTGGCGGCCCTGGCGGGGCCTTGAAGCGTGGTCGTCAACGCATCAACCGTGTCTGGGATTCTCGCACTGCCCTCTCGCGCGCGAAGCTGGTGGGCATTGCTACTGAAGTCAAGGCTGATTTCTGGGCACGTTTTGTGTCATTCGAGTCGTTGGGCGTCCCCCCCCCAACTGGGAAGCTGTCCCGTCACAACCAGTTCCTGGCGTGTGTGTTCGGTCCCTTGTCTTCCGGGGACCCCCAACTCTGCCTCCCCGTCCCCGTCCCGGCGTGCGTGACGTTGTACGGCGTGGTCGTCGCTGTACTTGGATGTGTTGACTCTTCATGCGTCACGTGCAATGCTCGGACTGTGTTACAGACCCTTGATGGTAAAACCGCTGGTAGGCATGGTGTGGAGCCTGTCGGTGGCTTCGGTTCCTATGTCGTGGTAGTCTGTTCTAACCCAGGTCTCACTGGGTGCGCCCCCTGCCTTAAGTCGCTGGTCCGTACATCAGTTATAGCGGCCGGACCATTTAAATTTGATTTCCGTTTTGATTCTCGCTTTCCGATTCCAGATTTTTTTGAGTCACCCTTAACTGCTGCGCTGACACAGTCGACATAAATTTGCTTTCCTCGCTCGTCTACAATGACCAGGCCTATCCACATACAAGCGACGTCCGCACGGCTGACGTCTTCGTGCTTACACGTCGGGTCAAAGCACCGGGCATTCCACGCAACTTCCTAAGCGGGACGTGAACGGAGTAAGCCCGTACTCTTCTAGCAAACATTCATGTATTCTTATTGCCGACTATACGGCCTGCTAAAGCGTACGCTCATGCGCCCATTCCAGACCGCGTTACTCCTATGTGTTGAAACATGCCCGCTGTCAAAACGCCACTTTCTGAAGGGCCCTCCCGAAACACGCGGTTTTTATGACAGGTCCCAGGTGTAAATAGAAACAACCCATGCTTTTCACTCTGGCAGGACTTTCCCAAGAGCACACTGTACTTTCCACTTCATACACTGTGCCCTAGCCGCCGCCCTGCCAAGGCACTCACCAACATGCCGACAGGACAACACTTGGTCGAGGTCCCACTCGCCCATCAGCACATGCAACCGGACACAAGCGACTGACGCTCATTGGCAAGCGTGTTCACAAGCACTTATGACCGACACCCAAGGCATCTGCTGCGCCCCCTCTTCCGCCTCATGATTTCAGCCCCCGCTGTCTTCTCGCATCCATAATGCAGGGAACAGCCTTCGTCCCAGTGTGTCTGTCCTGTTGCATGCATTTGCTCTCCCCAATGCCCAATCGCCGGGCCAGCTCATAAAACATAGTCAGTTATGCTTCCGAAATATATCCACCAGGTGTGGGACCTGCATGTGAAATCCTGCAGCGTTACTTCCCTTCCCCCCCACGCAAGAGGCGCATGATGGGAAGGGGCCCCAGGAATTGACACGTACGGCATACGCGCATGCAAGTCACGCCCACATTATGACCACATCTTTCAGTCCCAAGTTCTTTGCTGCTACACCGCTGCTGCTACTGCCGCCGCCGCCAGCAGGCAATGGCTGGATACCATTTTCACCGTAAGTAATCACCACACGTCACCTGCTTCTTACACTACCCGACAAAAGACAGCCGCCAAGACCCCCGCAAGAAACGCACCCGACACAAACCCATACAGGAGCCCAACAACGCTACGACGGCGACATCGGCTTCCTGGTTGCGGCAGTACCTAGAAAGGGCCACCGTAGAATTTTGCTCCTGCTCCTCACTGTAGCTTGGACTCCGCAAAAGCAGTCGCGGCCCCCAGGGCCTCATCCACCTTCTCGACGTTGGCGCCCTGGCCCTGCGCGTTGTTGGCTTTGCCGCCGCCCTTGCCGCCCAGCGGCCCCAGAGCCGTGGAAACCCACTCGTTCGCTTTTAGCCTGTCCAGGGCAAGACGTGGATGGCAATACAGTAAGGCCTAGTAAGTGCACGGCCGGCAGGAGGTACATAGTTGGTCTCTAGCTGGCTACCAACAGAGGCTGTCAAGGTTCTGCGCATTTCCGCGATTTCCCAACCCCCGGGGCCTCGACTGCTCGTCGTCAACCTGTTTCCGTCCCCGCGTCCTACTCACACTGGAAGCACTGCCTTAATACCAGAGACACACAGACAGACGCACAACCAAACACGGCTTTGGTGCGGTAGACGTCAGCGTCTTTACATCTGAACCGCATTATAGCCACAAAAAGAGCGGTCTACACACACATCTTTTTCTCACACCTGTCGGTCACTGAGTCCGGCACCGCAGCGTACGCCAGCGCCTTGCCCTTCTCCGCATCCACCGATACGAACAAGGCCGCCAGCGTAGAGTGCTTGGCGATGATGGCGGAGCAAGCCTCGCCGACGGCACGAGTGTCCAGACCCACATCCAGCCTGTCCACCAAAATGGGAATTTGTGGAAAAACATTACCAGGGAGGATCACCGGTATTTCGGGTGAACATGAGGTGCCGAAGGATGAGAGCCAAAGAAACAAACCTCAAAGACAGTGTACTACTGTAACGGATGCGACAACGTACAGATATGGACAAGCCATGGCGGGCACTAAGAGCCCACGCCGGTCTCGCGTCAATATAATCGGACAGGAAAACGCCCCTCCAAGCCAGCGCACCTGCCAATCACGAAGCTCTTGCCCGCCGCTACCGCGGCGTCGGCAGCTGCTACAGCACGCTCCGCCGCCAGGGCCTTGTTGGCAGCGGCAGCAGCCTTTTGGAACTCGATCACACGGCGGCCCAGGACTGCAAGCTCATCGCGGAGGGCTGCCTTGTCCACGGCGGGAATGACAGCGGCATCCACAGACTGGCGGGCGGGCGGGGGAGACCGCGGGCGGGGAAACAGGTGCACGTGGGTTTACGTCTATGCACATACACCATACATGCACACATATGCATGCACACATACACAACGAACAAAACTCAAGATACACAAGCCGTGGAGTTTCGTGCCACGGTGCTCCGGTGAGTTACTAGGTGCCAACCACAAACACGCAGCAGCTAGCCGTACCTCCTTGAAGCCCTTGCAGGCCTTCTCCAACTGGTCCTCTGGCAGCGTGGCAATAGATGCCAGCTCCGCCTTTAGATCCGCTGCCGCCTCGATGGCACGAACCGCATCCCCGCGGGTCACTGCCACGATACGGCGAATACCCTTGGCAATACCCTCCTCGCTCAGCAGCGCAAACGCTTCCGCCTGCGCGGAAGACAAACAACCCCCACGAGGGAAACCGGAAAGGGGAGAGTCGCGAAAAAGGAGGAAAAAAGGGGAGAGGGAAAAGCTAAGAAGAAAGAGTGCCAACCTAATCGTTATTTTTGTCACTTATTATCATCTTATAAATAAACAAAGCAATCAGAGTGTGTCCAGATGCGTGAACGGTTTCCGCCTCAACTTTGCCTCTCACCTCCGACGTGTTCGAAAGGTGGGTTCCTCCGCAAAACTCAATGGAAAAGGCCGCGTTGGCTGCGTCCTTGGGGTCCGCCAGCAGCTCCTCCACCGCCCGCCCAATGGAAACCACGCGCACAGGGTCGGGATACACCTCACCGAATACGGCACTGCAGGGGACAACAAAACGCGACGGGTTGGGGTTAACAGTACACGAGGTTGGGCATCTATCAAATAGCATTTTCCTGGATATTACCGAAGGATGAATGACCTTTCCTAACCGACGTAACTGAGTCAAAAGGCCTGAAGCATATTTCAAGGCTAAAAAAGGGCTTTGACCTAACCCATATGGTCAAATGCGCTTGGTCAGCAGGTCGGTGGGTGGGAGAACAGACGTGAGGACAGAGGGAAAGGAGCCGACACGGACCGACACGAGGGACAAGACTGGGGATATGTGCTTCCAACATGTTCGTTAAAGTGCACCTAGGGAATCTGGGCGCCGTTGTGAAGGTCTAAAAGGGGATAACCTACGCGACTAGGGAGAGATGGATAAAGATCAAGATGATTAACGCACGAGACCTACGGGAACTAACGATGCCAAGTGGAAATGCGGCGAGTGGTCTCTTCCACCAAGTGCCAAACCTAATTCAGCTCCCCACAACGAAAAATGAAGCGAACTCTCAAACACAATCGCAGTTCCACATAACAGCTAACTGAGAGAGCGAAAGAAGACCATAGCAAAACGCGGAACGTTGATGCCCGCCAAGAGCACTGACAGTACCAATGACCTTCTCACCGCAGGCCGTTGATGGACCGCGCCTGCGCCAGCGGCACCTCTCCGCTATGCACCGGCATGGCAGCGGCGACGGCCTCCCGGCAGATCTTCTCCACGGCCGCCAGCTGGTTTGCTTCCACGGGGCCGGCGTTGGAGAAGTCGAATCGCAGCTTGTCTGGCAGCACAATGGAGCCCTTCTGGTCTACATGGTCGCCCAGGGTGGACCTGCAGTGGTTGGTGCCGGCGCAGATGTTGTGGCTCTGCTATTACGTTATCGTCGAGGTCGTCGAGGGAGACTGCTCGTAGCAACACTGACAAAGAAACTAGGACGTACACTTTAAGGAGGATGTACACTTTAAGACAGAAATGGGCGGAACGCGATAAAGAACACGGATGGACAAAAAGGACAACTGATGGCGCAGCAACCCGCAGGTGATCGCAACAATCCAAACTGGGAGCCGTCGCATTGAAGCTGTCTTCGCCTTCGCCATCGCGAGCGATGCAAACTTCCCCCTCGGGTGACACCCTTGCAAGCCAACTCTTCTACTGGCCGTGCTTCTAGTGATGCTGCTGTTGCTGCTGTGTGTGCTATGTCACTGAGAACAACGCAAACTTGCTCCCGCTCTTACTTTCGTCCCATCCCAATCCTGATGGTACGGACAAGCGTTTCACCCAAAACATTGCGGGAGCACAGCGCACTTTAGCTTTGCTTACTTGAGCGCAAAGTTGAGGACGTGCGTGAAAGTGTGGTTGGGCTTGATGAGGGAGCGGCGTTCGTAATCCACAGACACCGTCACCTCATCACCCACGCGGAAGGGAGCTACAGAGGCCTCGCCCACGTGGAGCACGAAACCGGCAGCAACCTGTAACGTTTAGGAGCAGCAGTGGAGCGGACAGGAAAGGGCGTTGTGGTGGGACACCACGACGGCTGAGCGATGCGAGGATTTGAAGCGGCGCAGAGTGAGCGTTGCTGCATTCAAAACGGCGCGATCCAAAGCGTTTTCTCGATTTATGATGCGGCGCAGGAGAGAGTATTCGATGTGACGAAGAAGCGGCGAGAGGGCAAAACGCTGAGACACGTTTGAGATGCACGGAAGGAGAGCCGCGCTTCCTCTGCAAAACCACCACCACAGACGAAGGTCACATTCACAACACGCACGCACACCTGGCAGTCCGACACCACCAGCGCAGCGCCCTCCGGTCCCCGGATGGCACCCGTGTCGCCAATCTGACCGCCGCTCTCAGCGTAGAAGCTCGTGGTGTCCAACACGAGACCCACGGGTCCGTCCTGGTCGGCCGCCTCCGAGGTCGACGCCACAAAGCCGCCTGGCGTAAGAATCGCCAAAACCTTGGCAGACACGTCAGAGCTGCCGTACTTGGGCGCATCGTTCTGTGGCGCAAGTCGAGGTGAGAGTTGAGTGGGGATGTTAAAAAAGTGGTAGTAAGATGCGAACATTACTTGGTTGACGAAGACGAAGGGAATTCCGCAGCCTCTCTCCCCTCCAACCCGCCACCCCCTTCCCAATTCCTTCTCCAATACCTTTCATCGCCTTCCCGTTCCCCGCACATTCCCCCTCCCTAAAGAGGCACCCCCACAAACCAGCCCACCCTCCCCTTCAGAATCTTACAGTGAGCGGCACACCGTTGGACTGCAGCCACCCAGTGGCCTCCGCCTCAAACTTGATACCCGCACCCGCGGCCTTCTTGCCACCCTGGAGTATCGCACACATGACGGCGATCAGAGGGGATCAGCAGAACCAGACGGGACCATCACAGCGGGGTCGTTGCTCAGATTTCAAGACGAAGCAAAGCAAGCGTAATTAGCCTACCACAGCACCAGTTTGACGTTGGTAAGCAGCGAGACATGAGTTCAAGAGCGCCTGGGACCACGTAGCCCTCCCACTGGCCTCCATCCGCCAAACAGCCAAGCCCCTGGCTACCCAATCCCTTGGCCTAGCCAGGGCATCATAGCGCTCCATATCTGCCCGAAACATATCTGCTCGACTCATCCATCCATCCTCCTCCCAGCTAAAACACCCCAGCAGCCTTCCTCTTCCGCAGCTGGCGCATTTCCTCCCACATATACACACACGCACCCCTACCTGTCGCGACTTCTCGCGCGCCTCATTGAGGGCTGCCTCGTACGCCGGCATGTCCACCGTCATGCCGCGCTCCTCCGCCATGAGCTGAGTCAGATCCACGGGGAAGCCGTACGTGTCCCACAGCACGAAGGCCTCGTAGCCGGGGATCTTGTTGTCAGTGGCCGCAGAGGCAGCCTTCTTGAAGCGCTCAATGCCTGGGCGGACGCGTGTGTTTGCGTTTGTGTGTTCAATGAGCTAATGAGCCGCCCGGGAAGTACAAGACAAAAGTCTTGAGCAGATTTCTACGTGTGTATGTGCGAGTAGTGTTTGTGTTGGGGCGGAGTGTACATCTAAAATATGTGCCAGAAGGCTGCGGAGGGTTGGAGAGGAGGGGAAAAAAAGGATGGCATCCGGGCTGTCCGCTGCTGTTGGCGCATTGACATCAACAGCGCCGCTGCCATACGCCTTATAGCGCTGCCACCGGCCCCAGACACTCACATTCACTCACCGCCTTGCACCCCCTTGCCCTCAAGCCCGACCTACAAGCAACCAAGCAACCCACCCTTGACGAGCGTGCGGCTGAACGCCGCCTCCTCCTCCCGCAGCACCGAGTAGATGGTGTCCCTCTGCTTGACCAGCTCGGGGAAAAAGCCACCGAAGTTGGCCACCACCACGTCCACCAGACCCGCAAAGAAGCCCTCCTTGGCACCCAGCGTCTCCCGGCCGTAACGGACGGCCCTACAGAATGTCAAATATAACATTTTAATGAACTGGACCAAGCCATACGTGCTAAAACGTGCTACAGCACAAACATCTGGAATCGATGTGCTCATTTGGGGGCTTTAGGAATTATAATGGGGCGACACATATCATAAATTGCTAACCACAGTACGTTATCTTCTCAAACATGGAACAGGGGTGTGGATGAGGATGGCACATGAAGATAATGAGCAGGGCGGGAGAACGGGCTTGAATCGGAATCGTGTTCAGAACCGGAATCGATAGGGGGTTTGGATCGAGGGCCGCACGAAGACCGGGGGGTTTCACATGGGAGTCACCTCCGGACCTGGACGAGTCATGTGGGATGGACGGTCAGTGGGCTGGACAGACAGACAGACGGACGGACATGGGCCCCACCTGCGCAGGATGCGGCGCAGCACGTAGTCGCGGCCCTCGTTACCCGGCCGAGCTCCGTCCGCAATGGAGAAGGACAGAGTGCGGATGTGGTCGGCCACCACACGGTACGCCATGTCGACACCGTCCGCGTCCTCCTTGCCAATCTGCGGTGCGGTTCGCATATGGAAAGAAAGGAAAAAATATCCATAAAGGAAAAATATCAATAAATGGGCTTAACATCCCGTAAAAAGGCCTGCCAAATTGAAAAGCCTGCACCACGAAGCAAAACGCGAGGAGCTCAGTTGCGTGTTTCGAGAGGTACAGCGGCGAAAATCAAAAGCCACATGCTCGCCAGCTGCGTCATGTTAGGCAAAGCATGCAGTCCTGCCAGGCAACGCAGCTCCTCCCCCAGACAGATACAATGCTCTTCCGCGACAGCGGACTATAGTAAACCACGGTACCGTACCGCACCTTGTCGGTGTAGGTACGGGCGCCGGTAACTTGCTGAATGGCGTCAAAAATTGGACCAAAAAGGTCGGTGGCGTAGTTAGACATTTTGCCCTGCGGGGCCAAGGGGGAGGTCGCAACGGAACGTGAAAATCGCACAGATTAAAATTTAACCTTCCACAAACATTCCATTCCCAGGACACCCAGAAGAGTATAGTCTACCCCATTTCCGTAAAGTTCTTTCGCAACTTTCCGTCCTGAATTCAGTGTACATTTTCCCTGCCCTTAGCCTGGAGTCTGTTTTTCTCGGTGCTACTACAAATGGAAAGCGGAACTGGCTCCAATTTCGCTAGAATTTTAGATACAGAGAGGCACACGCGTCAACAAGGATCGTCGATAACGAGTGGGAAGAAACATCAAGACACATGCTTATCAATAGTACACGCAGAATACACCAAGCATACATGCGTACATACCGACGAACATACCGACCCACCCACCCACGTGCCATGTAATCTCATGCAATCTGCACCTGCCCAACGCCGCAACCGCCTACCTGCAGCACCGAGGTAATGCGCTCCAGACCCATACCCGTGTCCACATGCTTGGCTGGCAGCGTCTTGAGGGTTCCATCCGGCTCGCGGTTGAATTGAATGAACACATTGTTCCAGATCTCCAACACGTTGGGGTCGTCCGCGTTCACCAGGTCCGCGGCGTCGCGACCGCCGATACTGCCAACAGAATGAAGATGGGATGAAAAAACATGGACTTCATGGAGACGACTGTGCACGCGATTCATAAATCGCCCTAGGGTAAACCACTCTTAAGGAACACTACCGAAGCCCGTAATTATGATGGCCCAGAATGCAGCTGGGAAAAAGGTAATAGCGAAGCTTTCGTCATGTGGACGGAACGGGCAGCGGACAGCAACAATGGCACAACTTTAACATGCAAGCGCTACGTGTAGACGCATGTCCTATCGGAGACCCTCCGTCATAGTTCGATGGCTCGTAATCGCACCACCACCATCACCACCACCTGCCCCTGAGCCCGTCTTCTTCGTAGATCTTTTACTTTCTTCCCCAAGTAAAACTTCTCCTTCAACGCCCCCGCTCACTCACTCACCGGTCAAAGTGGATCTCCGTGCACGGCCCGCATGGTCCCTGGTCGCCCATCTCCCAGAAGTTCTCCTTGTTGCCGTACGGCAGTACGCGGCTCTCCGGCAAGAAGCGCAGCCAGATTTCACGCGCCTCGTCATCAGCAGGCAGACCCTGGGCATTAAACCAACAACATTAATGGTAACAACGCCAAACAACGACGATAACGAATAAAGCATCAAAAACATAATAAACGATAGTAACAACGACGATGAAGAGTAAACGCAGCTAGGAGCATGATGGACAATATCAGAAAGGCCACACGAAAACCTCGCAACGCCTCAAAAAAGGAGGGAAAAATGGCAAAACACCCTTACACATCTGGAAATTGATCTTCCTGCAAGCGAGAGCCCTGCGAATTCTCAAGAGACCTTTATGTGCGACGCGTGCTTTGCTGTCCCCCGTCCCTTTCCGAACTCCCTCCTCACCTGCCCGGGGTCGCCTCGAAAGTAGGTGGCATACAGCCGGTCCGCGGGTAACTTGTACCACTGCAACCACAACAGCAGCGGCAGCGCTTTAGAAACTACGCGCCGGGCGCGAACAAGGTAGCTGTTTGTTTCGTACACAAGCACACAACGAAAACGAACGGAGAAAGAGCTGACAGCGGGGATGAGGTCGGGAGACGGCTTGCCTCTGTTGTGGACGTCGTGGACGGAAGTGGAAGCGGAGCGGCCGGAACGGGAACCCGGCATCTGCCAGCCACTCGGTGCATGGTTGCATGCAGCCGCCCAGAGTAGTATGCCTTGCTTACCCCACCCAAATATTCACTTCCATCCAATTCCACAAACTCCCTTGGCGCCGCTTCCTCGTCACCATCCTCATGACACCAACACACACCTATCCAAAACAACCCATCCATACCTTCGTAAGCAGCTCCCAGGCCCAGCTGATGGCCTCCTCCTTGAAGTAATCGCCGAAGGACCAGTTGCCCAACATCTCGAAGAACGTGTGGTGGTACACGTCCTTACCGACATCGTCCAAATCGTTGTGCTTGCCGCCTGCAGCAGCAGCAGCACCACCACCAGCAGCAGGAATTTTAAACAGCCAGGTGGAAACGAATTCCCCCATCCACATCGGCCCCATGTAATCAGTTAAATGCGCCAAGCATCTAGGTACGCGTTGCCCACAATCCTATGCCCCTCCAATATATATATATATATGGCTGCTTATAGGTAAGCTTGATTGAGGTGATATATATATATATATATATATATATATATATTTGAGGTGATATATTTATTTATATATATATATATATAAATAAATATATCACCTCAATCAAGCTTACCTATAAGCAGCCATACGGTGATCCGCGCTCCCCGTGTTCCCGTCTGGGAGTCAAACCCGAACGGACAACATTTCCCTCCAACCAATTTCCCTAATTTCTCTATATTTCCCTAATCCCCTTCACGACCCTATTTCATCTCTCCTTTGCCCCGCCACGCCCCAATTCATTTCATTCCTCAATCACCTACCGGCACGAATGCACTTCTGGCTGTTGCAAGCGCGCTTCAGCTTGCCCATGTCCGAGTTGGGGTCGACCGTGCCGAGGAAGACAGGCTTGAACTGCGGGATCCGAAAAGAAAACCAGCACGCACGTCAGCGGCTTCGGAGCCGAACCAAAACCCAGGAGGTGGGCACAAAGGCATTTCCTACAAACCCCTGGCACCCATAATGACGAAGCAGCTCAAGACTCTCAGAACTTTCAAGGCAGTAACCCTCGAGGCTTCCCCTTGCAATAGCGGCGCGTCGACCCACATCGCAACCTTCGCACATGCCGCAATGGAGAGACCTAACCTCTGCACAGAAGGGGCGTATACACCACCTGAGCAGCCGTCTTCGACGCCCCAACCACATTCATTTAAACCTCCGAAAACCCTTACATTCCACCATGTTAATGGGCCAGACCCACATCCCTAAAGGCGCAAATTAATTTACTTTTCAGGGTATCCTCCTACAAACGCGTGACCCAGATCAACCTAGCCCGTTTACCGCACGCCTCGCAGCCTTAACACGTCTGCTTCTGTACTCATCCGCCCCCTAAATGAAGAAATTTTATCTATCCTTGAATTCGCGATCTCCCGAAGACATTCTCCTTAAGCGGGGTCAAAACTACCAACTTTCAACTAACCCCCCTCCCTGCAACATCAACCAGACCACGCACCCAGCTGTGGGGCAGGTATGCGTGGTGGTGTTGCCAATTTGCCTGCCCTGTATGCCAATCAGCGTTTAAGGCTTCATGTGTCACCTTGGCTTTGGTCACTTGCCTGATTCATGCCGGCGTTGGTGAAAAGCAGCGTGGGGTCGTTGTGTGGCACGACGCTGCTGCTGGCCCAGTACGTATGCGCCTTAGTCTCAAAGAACTCGTTGAAGGCCGCACGAGTGCGCGCGCCAGACCACGGCTGAGTCAGCACCGCCTCAAACGCCGCCAGCGGCGATGCCTCGCCTGCGCCCAGCGCTGCCGCCGGCGGAACCACTGCCACACCGCCCAGCGCCGCCTGTACGGCAGGGCTGCCGTACACCGTCGCCAGGAAGGCAGCTGTCTTGGGAACCTCCGCCCGGAGCTTCTCGTCAAAGACGGTCAGGTAGAACGCAAAGAGCGACATAGCGACGGCAGCGTCGACGGCGGCACCACCGCCGAGCGTGGCAAAGCGGCTGGAGCACAGGGCAGACTCCAGAGCGGCCAAATGCACGCGGAAGCCGCTGGCAGCGCTGGCCGCCGCGGCCTCATTCGCCTCCGCCACGCCTAGGAGACCGTCGATCCAGCCAGACATGAAGCCGTCGGTGGCCGCAGACCATTCCGCCCATTTAGCTGCCGCAGCGCTGCTGCCAAGAAGCTCCTTAAGTGCTGGGGCGGCGGAGGCATGGGCGGCGCCGTTGCCGGAGACGAGGAGCGGGAAGGCGCCCTCGGCGTTTAAGGCCAGGTAGGCGGGCGTCTGGTTGGTAAGGCCCTCAGTAAATGGCGGAACATCGAGCTCCACGCCAGCCACCGCCGCCACAACCTACCGGGGTAATGGCATTCGCAAATACTTTTAACCCGTGTAGCACAGAGAAGAATCAGGCCGCAAGACCTAGGCCAAGAACTCTTATCATAGCAGGTGGTGCAGCCCAGAGCGCACGCGGAGGGGCGGTTTAATACAGGAAGCTGTCAAGGAGATGCGAAACACCAGAAGTTGGTGACCAGAACGTAAACACCCCGCTGCCATGTGGTTGAAATCGTGAAGACAGCTTGCGGGCCCATAACGTAATTTTACACACCTGCAGGCGAAGGGCCTTCACACCCACGCCATAAAGCCGCGGCTTTGCGTCCACCATCCTGCAGATGTGTGTTGCAGCTGCAGGTAATCTTCAGCTGCTCTACAAGGGTTGAAAGCGTACGGGGCGAGAGGAGTTTTGAGCGAAGCCTGTAGTCTGTGCTGGATAGGGCCGGGAATGCTCTAAGATCTGCAGCTAACTGCTGCCGCCCAGGATGAAAGGGTTCCGAAACGACATGAACGTGAAAGGCACGATGGGAACGTATAATGTTCACAAACAAACGTATGTCCATCTTGCCGTCCTTTGCAGAGTCGAAACCGTTGAGCGGGCAGCAGAGTAATGACACGTGAAGCTGAATTGAAGAAACGTCAGTAGCAAAATGACACAAATGGCTTCCGGGTTGGACTACTCGATGAGCTTCAGCAGGCCAAAAAGACTATGGGACAGATCAGACGCGAAACACACTAAAGTTGTTTTTGATCGGTACCTAAAAGCGAAAGATGTCTTCGCGCACCTTGTGAGCTACCCTAGACGGCTGGGTATCCTCGATCGCCGCCGAAAGAGGAGGGTAGCCACACTATGAGCCTAACCAGTCACAGACGTGTATATCTGCTGCTAAGGAGAAAGGTCTATATGGTGTGTGCTACCTGAGTAGGGCGGCGCTAGGTCGCACGGCATGAAGTTGTCGTTCTTCATGTGCTTGTGCCCATGCAGAATTGAATTGCTTTTTGTTGCGCTGACCCAACTTGCGTTCAATTTTCAGTACAATGCTCAAGCAGGCTAGTAGCGTCGTTATGCAGGCCGCTTCTGCGGCGGCCTTCCCGTCGTCGGCCCGCGTGATGGGATACGCTACAAAAACTTTCGAAGCGACTCTCTTCCCTGGCGACGGCATTGGCCCGGAAATTGCGGCTGCAGTCAAGGAGATTTTCAACGCGGCGAAAATTCCCGTGGCTTGGGATGAGCAGCATATCGGCAAGACACCTGACCCACGCACGAACTCGATGGTCACGCGTGAGAACCTGGACTCCGTCCTGGTGAGTCTTCACCTCAATTGGATGATTCAAGCACGGTGTTGATGTATATGTCCTTTCTGGCGCTTTGCAGAAGCACAAAATTGGGCTAAAGGGGCCGATGGCGACCCCAATCGGCAAGGGTTTCCGGTCACTGAACTTGACTCTCCGCAAGGAGCTGGATCTTTACGCCAACGTGCGACCCTGCTTTAACATTCCTGGCTACAAGACACGGTATGATGGCATTAACCTTGTAACTGTGCGCGAGAACACTGAGGGCGAGTACTCGGGCCTGGAGCATGAGGTGGTGCCTGGCGTCGTCGAGTCTTTGAAGGTCAGCTCATGCTTTTGCGCTCGTATCAATTCAATTAAATCTGCATTTCGTAGCCTGGTGGACCGCGCGTGACCCGTTGGGTCGATCATGCGTCTGCGAAGATGACCGCGGCTACTCACAAATTGGGAAGCGCACCATTGCGTGCCTTGAATGTTGCAAGCAAACAATCCTGCTGCATATATCAGCGACATGGGGTTATGAAGCCGTGTTCATGTAGGTAAGAACATCCCTGTCCGCCCATGCCCCTGTCGATTCCGGCAGGTCATCACACGCAAAGCTAGCTCAAGAATTGCGGAGTTTGCCTTTGCGTATGCACGTGAGAACGGCCGTCAAAAGGTGTCGGCCGTGCACAAGGCTAACATTATGAAGAAGGCCGACGGCCTGTTCCTGGAATGCTGTCGCGAGGCTGCAACGAAGTACCCTGACATCAAGTACGAGGAGCTCATTGTCGACAACGCCTGCATGCAGCTCGTCAGCAACCCCACACAGTTCGACGTACTCGTCATGCCGAACTTGTACGGCGACATCATCTCGGACCTATGCGCGGGCCTTGTGGGCGGCCTGGGTCTAACGCCCTCAATGAACATCGGTGAGGTCTCCTTGAAAACACGAGGACGTGCGCGTTTAGACTGCAGCACGAATTGGGTCGACAGGGCTTGGCAATCTGTGTGTGAAACAGCTAAACGCACACGCAAACAGTGACCGGCATCACCTCTCCCGTCAGCGGGGATCGATCAGCTCACATGCATCTCCGCTTGGGTGAGGACAGCTCTTGAATGTCGTCAACGGCACCGACACGTGGATTCGCGTTCCTGGAGGCAGACTGGAAGACCCATGTTGACCATGGAACTGAGACCCTAGGCTGGCAGGAGCCTGCCGTGTTTTCAACTCTTTCGGTAGCCTGGCTGGAACTTTTTGATGAGGTGCTGGCCGCTGGGGGCCCGTTGCTCAACCCGTGCCTCCTCAGCCGGCAGATGACCCCTTGCTTCTTGGCTTCTTGCATGCGATTTCATATTTGAGATTGCTTATCCTGCGCGGCCCCGTGGCCCCATACAAACCATGGCTGCTGACTTGGCTGGTCATTACGTGGCGCTGCTGCAGCTGATAATGATGATTTACGCACGTACGCCTCGCATCGCAACCAGGGATCGACCAGCCAGGCTTCCGTTCGACTGAGGCACTTGGTCATTACCTCAACGCATCGGTTGACACGTTCTTTAGGCCGCCCGCTTGATCCGTCTGTCGGGCTTTTTTTCCGTGGACGCTCTTGCGTTTCCTGGATGTAGGTCTCAATGGGTTGGCGCTTGCGGAGGCGGTTCACGGCACGGCGCCCGACATTGCGGGCAAGAACAAGGCCAACCCAACGGCTCTGTTGCTGTCCAGCTGCATGATGCTGCGCCACATTGGCCGCAAGCAGGACGCGGACAATATCCAAAACGCCGTCATTTCGGTCATTGCCGGTGAGGGCGAGGGGGGAAAAGGCGAAACTGGGCATATGGGGAAAGCCTCTGTCAGCTGGCCCTGGTGTTGAGTTTGTAGGGGAGTGAGGGGCCTTTGAAACGGGAATTTTAACTGGAAAGAGGTAAGAATCGGCCAGGGGCTGGGCCAGGACGATGGCTATGGTAAAGACACAGGTCGGGAACGGGACGGGTTGTAGTGGTCTACCAAAGCTATTTTGTTCCTAGGCCATAGCACAAAAACCAGGTGCTACTTCCGTGGCATATGTGCATACATGGAACATACGAATGGGATTCCTGCTGGCATAGGGGGCCCAGTTCCGGGGTCGTAGATGCGAGTGGGGCTCTTCTTGGAGTCGTTGGAGACGTCTCTGGATGCGAAGCCGGCTGGCTGAATTGCGAATGTGGGGACAGGCAGGAAAAACGACGCTCGTGATGAGGCACTGTCGTGAGGCGCTGGGGCTGCTGTCGTGAAGCTTTATCGCGATGCACAGTATGCCAGGAGGCCTGGGAGGTAGCATGAGAAGAGAGCCAAGTCAGGCAACCAGAACGACGGGGGGGGAAACAGGAAAGGGATCAAAGCGGGTTAGAAGGTTTGAAGGCGGACTGACAGAGAAATGACCAGCGAATACTACTGCTCATTCCTGCCCCCGCGCGCGCCGTGCTTTGGGCGAAGTGATGCTACTGCATCTCACCGTCATCAACAGCTGTTTACATATTAAACGTTCTGTAGCCCAGTCGTAGCTTGTACGTGACCCCGGTTATGTATTCACATTGTCATCATTCACATTGCCATCACCTGCCACTTCACATTTTGGCCCATGGCGCGTTACAGAGGGCAAGTGGCGAACAGCGGACCTGGGCGGCAACGCCAACACCACGGACTTTACGAAGGCCATCATTGACAAGCTCGAATGAGGCATTGCCGGTACAGCTGTGGGCAAAAGGACGAAAGGGAGGGAAACGGGATGAAGCTGTATCAGCGAGCGTGTCAACCCGAGTTTGCCTTCGCCGCCCAGTCCATCTGAATAATCGCCTATTTAAGTCCCACACGGCCCGAAAGAGCGGGGGGAGCGTGCGATGAACATAGTGGTGCGGACATAGGATGTATCGTAGAACGCCAAGTTAACGGATCTGGATTCTGGGTTTGGATTCTAATTCCCGGCACAGCTCCTGACTTGTCCGAAGGGTCCGGGCTACTGCAGGAAATGTTTGCCTCTTGATTTGGACGCAGTTTTTGCTGTCAAGGTAAATTGTTCCTAAGCCCTCGCAATTGCGTGATTGAATCGTTTGTCTGCTCATGATGGCACTTCGGAAAGGTGTGGTGCGTGTGTGAATCACGTGCAACGTGCCAGAGTTAGACGCGTGACAACAAAGATGGACATGCCATTCTTGCCATCTCCTCATCAAAGTCGGAGAAGTAACATTGCGGTAAGGACGCTTGCGGGATTGGAACGGTGTGATGCCATGTTTCGTGTCCTGGACTCTTGAGTTGTGGACTCTATACCGTGTGGAGTAGTCTGGGGCCCCAGGGGCCTGGGCCCGGGTTCTTGAGGTGGGTTTGGCATTGAGCTGTGGTTGATCGACCCATGACACCTTATTGTAAGAATCTTTATGAGAGAGCCTTGGGAACGTGTTTCGGCCGCGGCTGAAAGGCTGTCCGATCTTCCATGTGCACGTGACTTGTGACGGATCATTCTATGCACCGACAGAGCGCGGCTGAATGCGGATGCGCATGCCTTCTGTGATTGAGCTCAGCGGTCGCAAGTCCGTTGGTGTTGTGGCGTGATGAAGGAGTGGAACGCGGCTGTGAGGTGGTGTGCGGTGTGCTGACGAAGATGGGTGTACGGAATACTCGTTGTTGTAGGATGTGCGTCTGTGTAGTTTTGCCTAAATCCGTGCCCTGTAGGAAGCAGTAGTTTCAAGCGCAGGAGATTTGAAGCAGGGTTGATATTGCGAGACAAAGTTTTGAGACATATGGCAATGGTTTCTAATCTCTGCGATGCATGGCATTAGAAGTGCCCTTTGAAAAGCTGTGCCCTGCCGCGCGCAATAAAATTTTCACGTATGTGCGCGCACTTATGGAAAGTGCGGCCCTACCCCCACCTCATCCTTCGTATCACGAGCAGCAAGATCATGGCGGATCATTGGAAGAACGCGGACATTCATTTTTAGCGCGCACAGTCATATGAGATGAAAAACCTGGGTTGTTATACAAGAGCTTGTGAATGGTTTGCGCGACTGGATGGGCTTGGGCGGCATGGCAGATCCTGATGAGCGAACCCTGACCTCCTGAGTCAGGGTTCAGGAAAAGTCTTTGTCAGCCGTTTGGTTTACGTGTCCCGGTCGACGTACGTACGACAGCATGCGTCATTCCGAACACGCACGTTTCAGTATTGAACACAGGTAGGCGCGGTGCCGGAACGATTACATACAAGATGCAAAGCCTTCTTTGCACTACTTCTCTCATTTGGCCTCCTCTCTAACCTCCTCTCTGACTCCTCGCTAACCTCGCAAGCCTTGACAGCAGCCCAGTGTACCTCACTCTAGGTGCTCTGCAGGAATGTTGGCTCTTCCGGTCCACGCAACATCAATCGCTGCGCCTCGGCGTCACACGGTCCGTTCCACAGCGGCAGCCCCCGGACACCAACCCTTTTACCGTAGCAGGCGCGCGCCGATAAAGCTCTCCGCAACCAGCGACCCACGGGACACTCGGCAAACCGACTACGTAAGTCTTCCATTTCTTTTTCGCCAATATTCGACAGCTTTACGTCTCCCAGGAAAACTTTGCGTCGTTGCCGCCGCTGTCGCGGCTGGCGCTGCGACCGCTAGCCGCGCGTCTGCCACCAAGGTCACCTCCTGCCAGCTGCGCACCACACCGCCGAGTGGCCGATCGCGCGCGACCCGACTAAGCGCGCCTCATAACACACATCGACGACTCCGTTTCCGGGAGCGGTGAATACCTTTGTAGCACCTAACCTGTCGTTGCATTGCCCAGCCGCAGCTCAGGCCCAAAATTGGGAATGTCGGATTGCATGTGTCCTAGTCTGCAGCTCTGTATTGCCTAAGGCCCCAAATCTCAATAATGGGAAGCGTCGGATTGTGCGCATTCACGAACATATTACGAAGAAAAAGCCGGTAAACAGGGCCTGCTAATGTGCGGCAGGGCAGCGAGGAAGTTCCCGAGAGTTGGCAGGATGAGTGGTTGAGCGGCAACCCGCACATCGACGAGGAGGACAGGGCCAGTGGTACCGACCGATCTGTGACCCGCGACACGACGACCAAAATTGAGGAGATGGCTGCGCGCAGGTGCGGGAGTAAGCAGGAAATTTCCTGCTGTACAACCGAGAACTGAAAACAACACGAACACAGCTGAGCATGAAAGAACATGAGCACGAGCGACCTCGGGTGTGGGACCGGGGGACAGCGGCGGCAGCGACGGTGTACTTCGGTGCAATTGTCGATCGCGAAGGTCGAGGAAGGTCAATACTATCACACTTCTTATCGTCCGTTGGTGCTCAACATCTTAGAAAATAAGATACAGACATCGAGGGGTTAATAGTGCATTGAAAGTGTATTCTCTTTATGTATATCGCAGCGGCGTGGACGTAGATGCCGCTCGTGGTGCGTCACTGGCCGGAGTACTGGGTTCTCGGGAATCAGCGGCAATGGAAACCACGCGGCAGGCGGCGGAGCCGCTGTCCGGAAGTAGCAGCAGCGGCGGCGGCGGCAGCGGCGTTGTCCGGGGACGCAGCGGCAGCGGTGGCAGCAGCAGCAGCAGCAGCAGCGCTGGCGGCGGCCCAATGTCGCAGGAGGGCGCCGGCGAAGACGCCGGTGTGCAGGATATCGAATAAGGGCCGTTCTGCCTGCTACGCTGCTAGGGCGATAAGGCCCCTGGACCATCTCGAGAACCCTCTTGTCGTTCGGGTGCGTCACGGCCCAAGAACCGCCCAATAAAAGCCCCGAATGGTGAGGGCTTCTACGCCGGATGTGTGCTGCTCTCAACGACCTAAGCGTCCTCCATGCACCGTAACGTTCTGCAACAGATTCACGTGCCTCCCATATATACTTTGTTTACATAGGGGTTGGCACTACTGGTAAGGCGCGACCATTGCCCCCGGGAGATCCCGGGATAGATACCCATTAGGGTCAAGGTCCTTCCGTTGGTGGAAGGCTTGGCGCCCCTAGTTGATGGACGGTGGTAACTTGGGACAAAGTTAACCTGCGAGCTGACCAGGAACGGAGTTGGGCCGCTGTCGACCCGACCTGGATGAGGGTTCCCCGAAATACCGGGGAAGGCAGGGTTTCGCAGGGTAGCTGCCACGGGCGAAGATACACCCCCCTGTTTCACACATCATACTTTGTTGGAAGTAATGGACATCGCGATGTGCGCACATGGTTCCTCGTGGTGCAGTCGTGGAGAAGACGTGTCTCGGCTGCAACGTGGGTTTGCGTGGTTTACTTCCTCAGACTACATGCAAGAACAAAAACTGGCCGGCAGTTTTGTTTGGAGTGGGGCTGCAGCTTGCTTTGCAAATGGGCGGGAGATAAGGCCCACTACCGTCTGAGGGAAAGGGTAAGGGTAAGGGTAACCGCACATTATCGGACAATTATCGGATTCGGTAGTCGCGTTATGATGCGCCTACAAGAGACTTGGGAGTTGGCCGACAGGCCGTTGAAGTTTTTCTGTTTGATGCATTTAGGATGCTGTTGCTGTTGAAGTGGTTGACTGGCTCCGTAATTCCATCGCCCAACTCCACTTCCAGTATGTAAGTGAATTGCGCTCCACATAACCCCTATGGTGCTACCTACACCTACCACATCCTAACTGACGAGATCCTAGCTGCTATTGGAATGGCTCCCGTGGGCATATGGCTGCACCACGCTGCAGTAAGGAAAGCTGAAAAACCTTGGAAGGCAAACCACGGAAGGCAACTGAATACGGTATCAGTAGCTCAGTGCTCGTCGGCCATGGACCCATGCTTCGTTACGGCAGTGTCACATGCTGAGGGTGTGCGCTCCCTAGGGGGGGCGTTCCATAGGAGTCCAGAAAGCTGCCAGTTTCTTGCTGCCTGGGGCTCCCGGTTACCGGTACTCGCTCGGCGGTAGCAAGGGGGTAGCAGAACCCTGGAGGAATAGTCTATTCCTGGCGGAATAAGGGTTTGGCAGGGCAGGATTGGCAAGGAATAGAAGCTTCCAGACCGCGAGGTTCAATTCCATGTCGCCTCTTCCGTAAGACCTGCAACGGCAAACCTGTGCGTGTGCATAATGTTGCTCCTGTTGAAGTCCGGAAGCGCGTCGAGGAAGCAGATTATCAACGGCCTTATGCGCAGCAGGCAGTGCAGACAATTGTGAAGTGCACAGGGCTTATATAGGTTTGGCTGGCAGAGATGGAGAGGCATGCTGCAAGGGTGATGGCGGGGAAGTTAACGCGGAGAGTGGGTCTCAGTTAATTCCGAACTTTTAGTACGATTTGGTTTATGTCCGGTTACGGTTGCGGTTGTTTTTAGCTTACAACCCTTACCACGTTTGCCCTGGCAAAAGCAGCGCATCTCGCAGGTCGCGACTTGTAGAGGTCACAGGCTAACAAGTTAACAGCACTGGTCAGTGATTAGCACCCTGTCCTACCTTCTGTAACGCACCCTGAGCACTAAGGGGATGTGAAACCTTATGATAGGCAATGCTTTGAATGCAAAGGCGCAGATTCCTGGGGAGTGGCATCTGTTAGGCGACTGTTGTTACGGCGCTCCCTCAACCTGTATAACGTTGTTGACTTCACTTGCGCTACTCATATAGGTTATATGCTTACAACTATATTGTTCGATGTTGATAACCATGTTGCACTCAAGTACATGTTGCATCGTTAAAATGGTACCGCTGACCCGACGCCGACGAGAGCTTGCAGCATGAGTACAGACCCAAGTGTGCCAGTGGCAGGAGTGCAGGGCCAGGAGCTTCTGAGGGCCGTCTCCTCCTTCTGTAAAGCACCTAAGCTGTCCTGGGCACAGCGCCAGCAGCAGCGCATAGCCACGGAAGCATTGGTGGGTTATAACTGCAGTTACCACCTCCTCTTTTGCCATCGGTCGTGTATGCTGGCACCCAAACAGTGTCCGGGATAAGCTTCCGTGCTGGCCTGGCACATCTGACAACCGTTATACTATAGAGACGTTTCGTTATGTTCTTCATATGTTCGTTTGTCATTTTCCTCTGGTGAATTGTCGAGCTTGCTATTGCGACCATGCTCAGCGGGAGGCCTTGTAAGGCTCTTACTACAAAGAGGCAAATGGCATAAATGCAGGCTATATGGAAAATTTTAAAACCTTACCCCTCGACGATCATCTGGCCGCTGCTGGTCCTAGCGGCCTTACTTCTGGCGGGCGTGTGGAGCGTGAACCGCGTGGCGCAGGCGACGACGGAAAGCACAAAGGTATAACTCTGCTGAAGGGCGGGTCCTCGGGTAACCACGTAAGCCTTAAGTATTCCGGACTGCGGCATACGGTTGAAGCTGGAGACTTGCGGCGTTCGCGTCAAGACGGTTTTTTTTGGCGCGTAACAGTGGCCAAGGTCGTTAGACGCGGAGGAAAGGGATTTGGCAGAGCGTCCTATGCACGGAACGGAACGGAACGGTGCGGTTGGCGGCTACCACCGGGTCCACCAGGTCGAACCCACCGAGCTGGGTGCGGTGTGCACTCGAAAACACCTCACTAGAGGAGTTAAGGAACGGGCAGCAGGCGGAGCCTGACGAGCCTGATGGTCACTCTGGGCTCCACAGGGGCGGCGGTGACTCTGGGCTCCAGGGTGGGTGTAGTTCCCCGGTAGAGTTGCCCATGAAAACATTGATACTGTTGGCCGTTACCCCCAGGTTTTCGACAATTAAGCATGGTAGCACCTCCGTCCGTTGCCCACAACATGGCGACAATTGCCAAGCTGGGCTACCAGACCCAACCGCGCCTAACGGAACCGACCCCGCCTAACACACCCGACTGCAGACTCCACACAATGTCGTGATGGTCATCATGGCCAGCTTATTATCATGGCCAACCTGCTTATGGCCTAGCGACCCACACCCCAGTGGTGACTCTGTCGGCCGGTTCGCAAAATGCACTGTCTATCCCTTCACTCTCCTGTGGTTCGTCTTTCCCCCCTCCCCCTCCCCTTCCCCCGCTAGTCGGGTCGGTCGGGTCGGTCGCGCGTTTTTTTGGGGTGGGTGGGAGGAGCACTTGCATATCACCAGCTTTTTATTACCAGCTACGCAGCCAGTTCTTTGCCAAACCTCGTCAATGCCGCCGCCAGGCCGACGGCAAACTTTATTCCAGCTTCACCTCAGCAGTGTTTTATTACTTTACCGCCGCCTCTACACCTACCTTTACTTCTTTACGGCTTGGCATTACTGCTTTTCTTCCGCGGTTATCTCAGTCTTGGTGGCTAGTTAGGTAGTTTTCCGACATCTTCTTCACTACGTCATCCCGAGGTCGCCGCACTTTAAGAACGCCGTTTGGTCAGTCCTACGTCTGGTACACTCTTGCCCTGGCAGCAGCTTCACTCGTTCGTGGTTCGTCTTTCCCCTCCCCCCCCCTAGGATCGTGTCAGTGCCCTAGCCACTGACGTTGCAACGTGGTACCGGCAGTCCATCATCGACTCGTACGCGCCCGTCATCTCTCTGTCAGTCGTGATCCGACAAGACCCGACCTTCTCGAAGGTTCAGATGCTGTTTAACAAGTCGGCACCTGAGCTATTTGCACTGGTGGGTGAAGGTTGAGTGAGATATGGAGGGAGGGGAGAGGAGAGGGGGAGGGAAGAGGGGAGGGAAAGGAAGGGAAGGAAGGGGAGGGAGGGGATCAGGTGTTGGTGTTGTTGTGGGCATGACTGTGGGTGCGAAGAGTATAGGCCTCAGTGGGCCACAGATTTCTTGGTGTTTGGGTAGGGTTGGATGTGCTGTAGGGCCCCTCGTTGCCTCTTGGAATCTCGCCCGCACGTCGGTACGCACGTTGGTAACTCCCGATCCCTCCTTCGTCGCATTCATCCCATCCTTGCGTGGCTGTCTGGCCTTCTGTCCCAATCTGTTTCCTAACCCCCTCCCCTCTGTTTGCTTCTCCGCCCCAGGCTCCCCCGGGTGCGCTCCGCAGCTTGCAGCTGGCGCCCAACGGGGTCATCCAGATGGTCTACCCGGAGGAGGGAAACGATCTGGCGCTGGGTCGGGACCTCTTCGGTGAGGACACTAACCCTAGCGTGGTAACCTCCTTGTGGGGAAAGGGGGTTTGGGGGGAAGGGCGGGAAGATATGCAAAACTTTTCGGACTTTGGGGGGTAGTTTTCACGGGCGGGTCGCGTTGAGAGTCGGGGTCGGGTTGCGGTTGTTGAGCACACACGCATATATTCCGAGTTCCGGAGCCGGATCAGGCTTTGGAGCCGTGCTTTGGGGTGGCGGGCGCACCGGGGAACTGTGCCGGAAACAGGCATACACATGCGTGTGCAGAAGGCTGCCTTTGTAGGGGGCGGGGGTTCGAATCCTACCCTATTCTAGTGTCAGTTCCTAGACCCTGGGTGTGTGAGTTTGACTCTATAGGTCTTTTATGATTTGTATTGTAATCAAGTGCGGGGCTTTGGACGCTTTTGGACTCCGCTCTCTAGTTGTGAGGAGAGGAGAAGCGGCTACTGCTGCGGTGGCGGGCACCGGTCTGGGTGTACCGGTGGTAAACACGACGATGCAGGCGCAGTAGCAGCAGCGCACGCAGCGGCAGCAGCAGCAGCAAGCGCAGCAACAGCACGTGCAGTGACACTACCGTACTGTAGCAATGTCATGTACATTGTGGAATGTTGTTTCCTACACAGTAGAAAGGAACGGGGGTGGGACGGAGGAACGCAGTGCGGCGGTGAGAGGGGGGGATTTGTGGGGGGGGGGAAATCGATTTGGAAACGTAAGGTAGGACGCCCAAGGCCGTAATCATCTACTCGTCCACAAACCCGCTGGGTAAAATATTTGTAGTAAGTTTGTGTGCGCCTGTCTTCCTGTTGCTGCTGCTATTGCTGCTGTTGCTGCAGAGGAGCCTTTACTGCCGGGGACGTTGGAAACGATGCGGCGCAAAGGTGGCGTGACCCTGATGGGTCCGCTGACATTCATCCAGGGAGGGTTTGGCGTGCGGGCCCGCCTGGCTGTGTTCATACGGGTCGCCGACGCCGGGGACACGTGGGGCTCGCCGTACAACCTGAGCGCCAACTGCGGCAGCTTGTGCTACGACCCAGAAAACGGCACCAAGTTTTGGGGCTTTGTAAGTCGTGCGTGTGTATGCGTGTGTTTCAATGAGCTCTGTGCCGCAGGTGGGAGCTGGTGCCTGTGTATGGTTGTATGTGTGTGTACGAAGGATGAGTGGGAACAAGATGAAAGAGAGACGCGGGGTCGGGTTGTGTGGGCGGACGGGAAGGCGGGAGTACGGCTGATGTACGGCTACAGAACGTGATGGCTGGACAGGGTCAGGAGTTATAGGAAGATAGTTATTGGAACCCTTCCCTGGAGCCATCTCGCTATCCTGCGCCAATTCAACCACCCCATTGGGAGCTTTCCTAGCCCGTTGTCGGGCTGCCCTACATCGCCATTCTCCTCCCCTTCCCGGCGCCGTAATATATATGTTCCTTGCATCATGGTATGGTCCCCCCCTCCCCCCCTCCCCCCCTCCCACCTCCCACCTCCCTCCCACCTCCCTCTTCCTCTCCCCATCGCTTTGGACTTGTATGGCAGTTTGCGGCTTCGAGCGTCAGTCCGCGCACAGTTGTTTCCCACGTTGGCTTTGCTGCATACACACTTCCCCCTCCCTCCCTCGGCAGCAGCTTCACTCGTTCGTGGTTCGTCTTTCCCCCCCCCAGGGCACCTTTCCTGCAGCAATCACCTTCTCCTGGGATACCCGCCTTTTGCATCTGCTCCATTCACCAGTGGTTCGTCTTAACCCCCCGACAACGCAACCACAGCCTCCGTTTAATTAATTTTCCCCTCCCCTTCCCCCCCTACGGGGGCTGAGCTTCACTTGCTCGTAGTTCATTTCGCCTCCCCTTTCCCCCCCCTACACACACCCACACCAACGCATCACCACCCACATGTGCAGTCCACAGCCCTGGTGGAGCTCAAGACCCTGCACAACTGCCCTGACTCGCGTCTGCGCGCTATGGCCGCATCCGGCTACAACTTTGAGCTGTTGGCTCCCAACTGGCTGCCGGACAAGGCCGTACCCGACACCTCCAATATGACCACGGTCGCGCGCAGCAGCACCCTGCCGCGCAACCCCGTGCATGTGGACGTCAGTCTGCCACAAACGATGGTGGGTGCATGGGTTTAAGCGAACTGAGCTGTGGGATATATCCATGCGGATACATGGCTGTTCCTTGGCTGTGTAAGCCAAGGAAAAGGGAAATCCCGAGGTACGAGGAAATCCCGCCGAAGTTACGAGAGCGAGATGTATTGGGAAGGTGGCATGGAGGGGCGCCCAGGCTGCTGGCTCATAGCTTGATGGCGGTGTGGGCTGATAGGGTAGTAGACGACATGTAGTAGTTCTGAGTCTCCCTGGTCGTGGTGGCGGTGGTGCCGCTGCCGCGGTTAGCAGTGCCGCCCCTGCTGTCGCTGTTCTTTTTCCTGCTGCTGCTACTGCAGTTACTGCTATATTTTGTTTGCTATTGGTGCTGTTCTTATTGCTGCTGCTACTGCTGCTGCTGCTACTGCTGTTGTGTCGCCGCGCAGTGGGTGCTGCGGGTGGCCCCCAAGGAGGGCTGGGTGCCCGCCTGGTACCCGCCCCTGCTGGTGGGAGTTATACTCCTGGCGCTAACTATCTCCTTGCTCATGTTTGCCATGCTGGTCTCCAGGTAAGCGTTACCGCTTTTCTTTTTGTTTGTACGGCGGTCTATGTACGGCAGTGGGTCGGCAGATGGGCGGGTAGAGCACTGTATGTACGTATGTATGTATGATGTAAGCGTGTGTGTGGCCGTTGTGTCCTCAGGCGGCAACACCAGGTCCTCTTGGAAGCACTGTTGCCCAGGGAGATGATCGACCACCTCAAGAAATACAATGCGGAGTGGCGGCTGGGTCCCAAGATCATGGACACAGGTGCGTGTGGGGTGGGGGCGGGGATGTGGGGGTGGGACCTGATCAACGGGTGTGTGGGGTGGCAGGGCCAGGCCATGCAGGGCTTGTATACATGCGTGTGTCTGTGTGTGTGTGTGTGGAGGGAACGATGTCTGTGTGTGTGTGTGTGTGGAGGGAACGATGTCTGTGTGTGTGTAACCCATGTGCAAAAAAGCAATGTGCAAAGAAGGCACCGCCAGGTGCCACTGTCCTGACACCGCAACTGACACCTCATGTGGCCATCTCACACTCCAGCCGCAGGTGCCACCACCGCGGACGTGTTGTTGAACCTCCTGGGGGAGCTGCTGGAGGGCGTCACCCCGGACATCCGGGACATTG
Organism: Volvox carteri f. nagariensis; assembly: GCF_000143455.1. NCBI lineage: Eukaryota > Viridiplantae > Chlorophyta > Chlorophyceae > Chlamydomonadales > Volvocaceae > Volvox > Volvox carteri. Next base: position 373,646 of record NW_003307562.1, read on the forward strand.
TGCTCATCCGGCAGCAGATCCTGCAGAACATGGACATATACCAGCCGCTCAACCTGAGCAGCCAGCTACGGGACGCCAACTTGGATGTGAGTGAGGGGGCGGTGAGGGGGGGTCGCTCATGATATGGGATGGCATTGAAGAACACCTGTGTGTGTTTTCGCCGCCTGCAGGACGACGTGACTAAGGCGCTGATTCACCAGCTGGGTGGGAAGTTCTCTTTCAGCATGTCGTCCGCCATTTCGGATGCGGAGGATGCAGCGGAAGGTGCGGAGTGGGATATGCTATGGGCGCCATTCACCCCCCAAGAACCCCAATGCCACCATAGCACCAATGCCACCATAGCATCTATTATATACTTCTTGTGGCGCGCAGGGGGAGAGCTGCGATCCGGTGCCGTACTCCACAAGTCTCTGACCTTGGGCCAGCACGACTATGCGACGCTTTCAGGTGTGTGGGGGAATGGGGGGGGGTTGTCATGTTGCTGGTGCCTTTTGAAGCCACGAGATTCCACAAGGGCAAGAGGGGATTAAGGCCCTGCCTGGTGCCGGTCCTTCCTCCGGCGGTGGCGTCGGCGGTGGCGGAGGGGGGAGACGGACATCATTCTTATGCGAGTGTCATGCCCCATAACGCCGCGGAAGCTGCTCCATGGGTATCTGGTGCCGTACCTTTTGCCGTACACATCCAATATACGTGCGTGCTTGGTTATCTTCGTTGTTGCAGGGGCGCTAGCGATGATCCTGGCGCCGCAGGGGGGCTGGTACGACAGTGGGCCTGACATGAGCGACGCCGCGTCGGATGCGGCGTTACCAACCCATGAGACGGAGGTGGCGATTAGCCCCCGTCCATCCAACACCAGCATCTTTGGGCGCGCTGCATCCCATATGGTACGGCAGAACAGCTGGCGCTGTGGCAGCCCAGAGCAGATGCAGGTGACGGCGTCGCCGCTGGGTCGTCAAACGAGCTGTACGACAGGCGGCGGCGGTGGCAGCTGCGGCGGTGGCGGGGCAAGTGCGGCAGGCAGCAGCGGCGGGAGCGGCGTTCTGACGGCCGCCGGCGCTGTTGGGGAAGCGTCGCCGGCGGCGACGTCAACTCCAGGGAAAGTCGTTCCCGCTGACGTTGGACAGGATCGAATCGCCGTAGCAAACTCGAGCGCGATTAGCACCAGCAATGTACGAGTAACGGACGACGGCGGCACGCACGGCGGCGGCGGCGGCGGCAGCGGTGCAGTGGGGCCGCCAGGAACCTCTGCCAACATTCCCGTCGCCGCCGCCGCTCCCATTGCTGCCGGGCCTTCCATACGGCGACCACCGCGCAAAGGCGACTCGCACACGAGCCTCTTCGGCTTATCTCGCGGAGCACGGCGCAAAAGTGCATTGCTTAGTGTCAGCATAGCGGACGGTCCGGATGGGGGCGGAGGCGGTGGCGGAGGCGGCCAGAGCAAAACGTTCAGCAGCAGCAACAACCACCCCGACGCCATCACGCTCTTACACGGGGGGAATTCGGAAGCGCACGGGGGAAATGGCTTTATGAACGGCCGGCTTTGGGCTGCGACGGTCAGCCGGAGAAGCATCACGGGGCTCGGCGGCGCCACGATAGCGACAATGATTGCCAAGAAGCCTCCCACCCCGCCCGCTCCCGTCATTGAGGAGGTCAGTCCGGTTACCAGTTTGACGACCATGTCGAGTTGTGTGTTCTCGCTTTGGTGGGATGGGCTTGCAGCTTTGTCAGCTTGAGGCACGGTCAAGGCGGCGTTTGTTTTTTCTTGCGTCCTTTTTACTCGTTTTTGTCTTGTTTTGTTTTGTCTTATTTTGTTTTGTTTTGCAGCCGCTACGGATACATATCCTGTGTGTTTTGGCCTCTTAAGCTTGTGCGGTGATAGGGCATCTGTTGTTGTTTCTTTGGCATTTTGCATCACATGTTCCCCTTCCTCCTCCCCTCTATCCCTACTCCCTGTGCTATTATCCGCTGTGCCCTGATCTGTTGACTTTTCCCTTCGCTCATCCGTTGTTCCCCCGCCTCTCTTTCCCCTCTCTCCCCCCCACTTCCGCCCCCCCGCCCCACACACACAGGTGGAGCGGGTACTCGCACAAGCGGACTCCTGGCAGTTTGACACTTGGCGACTTCGCGACGTCACACACGGCCACCCGCTCTCGGCACTGGGATTCTACCTCATACAAAGAGCCGGGCTCATTACGAATCTTAAACTCAAACCGGCAGTGCTGGCAAGGTGCGTCCGTCTGTCTGTGCCTTGTCCATCGGCGGTGTGCCGGTGTGGCTGCTGGAGCTCCTACGAATGCGGTCTTCCCCGTTCCCTTCTAGATGTTTTACGTAACGACTGCATGTGTGCATGCCACTCCCCTGACCCGCTGCCCTATCTTCCTCTTACCCGCCTCTTACCCTCCCGTTTCTCTCCCGGCCCCCCCTTCTAGGCTGCTTCGCCACATCGAGGCCGGCTACAACGACAACCCCTACCACAACGCCACCCACGCCGCGGACGTGCTCCAAACCCTGCACGTCATCATCCACGGCGCGCAGCTGCACGTGCACTACCTCGACCAGCTGGGGCTGCTGGCGGCGTACTTTGCGGCGATCGTTCACGACTACGGGCACCCGGGCCTCACAAACGACTTCCTGGTGGCCACATCGGACCCGCTGGCGGTCAGGTACAACGACAAGTCACCGCTGGAAAACCACCATGCAGCGGCGGCGTTCAGCTGCATGCGCCGCACGGGCCTAGACGTGTTGGCGCCGCTGACGACGGACCAGAAGTCCACTTTTAGAAAACAGGTATATTGTGCCATGTGCTCAGTGCCTATGCGTGCGGGGCTGGGTTTTTTATAATATGGGTTTCGGAGCTCCATGCTCTGGGTTTCGACCATTAGGTTCTTCCGCTTCTTGCCCTCAGTAATAGCAGGGCGCAGGATCCCCTGCCTTTCTGATACCAGTTTACCGCGCGCCAGTCAGCGTCTATGCTATACCTTCCTGCTGCCCTTCCTCCCATGGCCGCAGCCGCTGCTGCTGCTGCTGCTGCTGCTTTTGTTATTGAATGCTGTTGCAATCGAACCTTACGAATCATAACTCAACACCCAACGGTACATAAATCTCATAACCCAGCACTGTGTGTATGGGCCGAAGCCAAACAATGCGGGTCAGCCGGAGCCTAGTCAGGGCCGCAAAACCCTCAACCTCCGCTTCACAGAGCTAAGGGGTTGCTAAGGGGCTGCAACCATTTGTTGCTGTTCGTTAAGACCTCCTCCCTCTGTCCCGCTGCAGTAATTTTATTGTCATGATTGCTATCATTCTGCTGCCGCTACCACTGATGCAGGTCATAGAAATGGTGCTCGCAACGGACATGAAGCAGCACTTTTCGTTGCTTAGCCATTTCAGCACCGTTCACAGGCTCGCTAGCTACAACAAACCCGCTGCAGTGGCAGGAGGCCCTCCGCCCTCAGGGTCAGTGGGGGCGACATCCGCAGACTGTAAAGCCAGGTGGGTGGTCGCATGGGGCTCCTCTTCCGGGGGCGCCTTTAGGAGCTGCTTTTGGGAGCTGCCTTTAGGAGCTGCCTTTAGGAGCTGCCTTTAGGAGCTGCCTTTAGGAGCTGCCTTTAGGAGCTGCCTTTAGGGGCTGCCTTTAGGAGCTGCCTTTAGGAGCTGCCTTTAGGGGCTGCCTTTAGGAGCTGCCTTTAGGAGCTGCCTTTAGGGGCTGCCTTTAGGAGCTGCCTTTAGGAGCTGCCTTTAGGGGCTGCCTTTAGGAGCTGCCTTTAGGGGCTGCCTTTAGGAGCTGCCTTTAGGGGCTGCCTTTAGGAGCTGCCTTTAGGGGCTGCCTTTAGGAGCTGCCTTTAGGGGCTGCCTTTAGGAGCTGCCTTTAGGGGCTGCCTTTAGGAGCTGCCTTTAGGGGCTGCCTTTAGGAGCTGCCTTTGGGTGGCTGTTAGGGAACAGCATGAACCTACCCGCTATGAGTCCTTACAACATGACTCCTCTTGTGGCTTGTTATGACTCCTCATTATTAGTTATGCATCCTGCGGAGAAAGCCGCACATTCTGCTGTTTGTAGGCTCCGGCTGACCCACATCACCTCCGTGGTGGTAATGATGCTGGTTAGAGAGCAGTCTTCTTTCGTTCCAATCCCCCGGCCCGCCTTTTCCGACCCGGTACGCTTTTCTGTAGCTTGGAGCTCCCTGCGGTATCGATTGCCTCGCCGTCAATGCTTGACATGGCTCCGAAACCGTTGGACGAGACGGAGCGGCTGCTCAGTTTGCAGATGGTCATCAAGGCGGCGGATTTGGGTCACCTGGGGGAGGGCTTTGAAGTGCACAAGCGGTGAGGCCGCGTCTGTTTGTGTGGATGTATAGAGTTGTGTACATGTATATTCACCTTGAATATTTATGGTGTACATACGTTTATGGTGTAAATGCATGTGTGTATGGGGGGAGAAGACATGACAAAGTGATGTATGCTGCGCAGGTAACATGTGCCACTTGCGCTTCATGGGTCAAGACAGGGGGAAGGGAAAGGTGGAAGAACTAGGATACGTCTCTTACTGTTCATCTAGGAGTCTTGCACAGTGTTCATGCTTCCATGTTTGCCCTTACGCACTCACACGTGCCCCCGGAGCAATGATATCACAACTTCAACTCGTAACTCGTTCTGTGCTTGGAGGAGGCTTTGCTTTTTGGAGTGACTTGAGGGTTCCTGGTCGCCGTTGGGTGTTTTCCGCTCTGTTTACCTCTCTTTCCTTGTCTCTCTCCCTCTCCCTCTCCCTCTCCACCTTCAGGTGGCTCTCTAGCTTGGAGGAGGAGTTTTTTCGCCAGGGCGACAAGGAGCGGCAGCTGGGAATCCCCATCAGCCCCCTCTTTGACCGGGCCAAGCAGGGAGTCAGCAAGAGCCAAGTCGGGTTCTACGACTTTGTAGCGCTGCCGCTGCTGCACGCGCTGTGCAGCGCATTCCCGGGAACTCAGCCGCTCATGACCTGCTTCATGGACAACTACCACCACTACACCGCAGATTCGCATGCGCTTGCCGAGTCTCGAAGCTTTAAGATGCAAGCTCAGCAGACGCCCCGCCAGGCTGCGGTTGCGGTGCAGCCATCAGGCACCTGAGCCAGAACCCACCGAACTAGACATAATCAGAACCCAATGGCCTGCAAATGGAGCCTAAGAACAAATGTATGGAAGTCATGTTTTGAACTGCATCGTACATGTGTTGGTTGGTGCATCTGTGGGTAGTGTGCAAGTATGCATATTAGTAATGCATGGGCTTTTGAGCTGTTGCAGTGGGGGCCAAGTGTGCGTGGCTGGGTTGGCGGGCGGGTTTGGGGGGAGAATATTTTCTTGGGGGTGAAGAGAGCTTGGGGATGAAGAGAGCTTGGGGGTGAAGAGAGCTTGGGGATGAAGAGAGCTTGGGGGTGAAGAGAGCTTGGGGATGAAGAGAGCTTGGGGGTGAAGAGAGCTTGGGATTTGTCTGAGGGCGCCTCGCGAGAGCTGTCCTCCCTGGACTTGAGCCGTTCCCCCTCTCCCGGGCCTTACTACCAAGTTGTATTGAAGCCTGTTCGCCTGTTCACGTCCCAATAGGACCTGGCCGCTTTCATTAGTGACGCACGTTCTGCATTGCTAGACATATGAAGGAGGACAGTAGGGACGGCTGGTGCAGGCAGAGCGATAATGTGACACTTCCGGTTTTCCTATGTTAAGGCCTTCCTTCCAGGGCCGGGGCTACCAGCCCTAATTGCAGGAGATCTATCGATTGCTTAGTTCAGGAAACTGTGAATTAAGGGGGGGTGTTAGAATTATTGGATTGAATCATTTGGACGAAACGTTGGGGTTGCTGCTCCGCTGCTGTTGCTGCTACTGCTGCTGTGACTGCCGCTGATGCTGTTGCTGATTGGGTGTGTCAGGGACTGGGTGGTGGCACCGGGGAAGCTGCAACGCTCCCTTTGCTTTATGCTTCGGTCTTGTGATGCACACTGGATTTCATTCGGCGAACCTTCGCCACGCAGCCAGCTCTTCGTTTGGCGGCCTTGGTTGGTCGGTCTGCATTTTTGTCTGGCTGTCTGTCTTTGCATCATGTTTTTATGTATGACTTAGATTACACTGTGGGCCGCGAGAGCCGGGGGCCGAAGCCGAAACATCATGTATGTATGTATGTATGTATGTATGTATGTATGTATGTATGTATGTATGTATGTATGTATGTATGTATGTATGTATGACGGTGATTACACTGTGGGCTGAAAAGCCGGGGGCCCAGGGCCGAAACACAGCGCGGGGGGCGGGTGCATACGGCTGGTTAGTCTTGTGCACTCCGCCCCCGGGTCAGGCCGCACGGGAAACGACGGCCGGCACGCAACAGCGCTCCCCTCCGGGATTTTGGCGCTCCAGCTAGACGGGATGTATGCTTGCTGGTCTCCTAATAGAAACGAAGTCGCAATGTATGTATGTCTGTCGGTCTCTGGCGTTAGAGAGGGGAATGAGGTCACACCAGCCTTCTCAACCTACTTGCATTCCTGCAGCACATGCATCGCTGAGCGCGTCGTCCTGTGGAAAGGTTGCCCCCTAACAGGAGACGCACAAGTACATAAACGCATACAGATACACACACCGCGTCAGCAGATCATGGAAGCCCTCACCCATTTCCCTCCCAGTCTTCTCCATGAATTGCTTTGGCGCCCCTGCCTGGCTCCGGCTTCTTGTGGCTTTCGGTCGAGCCCATGGAAGCGAGCGAGCTGACGAGCATCCCCCTTGAACCGCGTGCCTTGGCTTCAAATTGGCTGGTGGCAGTGATGGTGCGATGTAGGTAGGGCACATGGCCGTTGGGTTTTCGGTTACAGTGGTGTAGTGGTGGTGGTTTTTCGTCGACCTTCGTTGACACAAACGACTGGGGTGGTTGGTGTGGCGTTGGGGGCGAATACGGCGACGCCGGCCTGTGCACGCATTCACGCGCTGTTGGTGCAGGATGAGTGATGTTGAGGGCGCGGTTCAGCGTGTTGTTGGGATAACCTCACGTCACTGAGGGAGAGGGTGTAGCTGAGAATTGAGGAGCATTCGCGGCGCTTGATACTATGGAGTGCTGTCTGCCTGTTATAGGGTAGTAATCCTAGGCGCGATTTTTCGACAGCTACTCACACTGTCCCAGGCGCCTGCCTTGGCTATCTACATATGTATTTAAAAATTATTAATAGCATTTGTTTAATGGGCAGAGGACATGATCTGGGTTGCAACCAGGATTTCGGATGGACTAAAAATCTCGGCGCTGCTGGCTGGAACGATCTGTATTAGCCATTCCTAAGTAGAACATGGCCCGTTTTAAATGGGCCATGTTGGCGATCCTTCCAAGCACGGCTATCACGGCATGGGTGCCCTTACTAACTGCCCATGTCGTGTTTCGAAGCAACGCTTGACATGCGTGCACGGACATATTGAAGACACACGCACACATGGGACGTTATCGTCATCCATATCGAACTCAGGCCTGCGCGCCGCACAGGCTTTACGTCTTGGGGAAGCACAACGAAGGGTTACGTAAGATTTGTGTTTCGGGTGCGGCAACATCTGTGTCGTGCGGCTATCCAGTCATCTGTGTGTGCGGTACTAATAGGCACTTGCACGTTAGCTTGAGATGAGGGCCCTTGTAGGTTTGGCCTTCGCGATGCCGCTTTCCAAACCTGTTACCAACTGTCCCGGGTGCTCGCATTGTTCTGCGTGCCTAGCAGTCATTTCATAAGCGACACCGCTGCGCCCGAGAGCAAAGAACTTAACTTGACGTGACTTTGACGATCTTAACGATTTAGTCAGGTAGGACTCATGGCAATGGCATGTGGTGCGGTACTGGGAGTTACCCGCCGAGTCTTAGAGTTGTAGCTGTTACAGTGGAGACCGACCGGCTCGTGTGCAACGCCCTAAACGAGCAGTCTTAGAGTACTCAGAAACGGGTGTCTGCATGTCAACAAACGGGGTATGAATTGTAGAATTGTGGTTATCGTTTTTGCAAAAGTGAGTATACCGACGCACACATATAGACAGGTTTTATCGGAAAGCAATTGAAAAGGTTAGCTTGCAAGGAAAGCGCGTCTGACGGTAGTTAAAAAGGTAATAAACGCGCTGTTGGGCTGACCACGAAGTATCAGAACGAAGAAAAGCAGAGTACCAAGTAGAGTTTAACGACTCTCACAGGCACGAGTACATCATGTCATGGTGAGACTTTTCTCTCAAAACCGATATTATCACACTGATATTGCAGAAAAGTGGGCGCTGGATAATCGTCCGAACCGTCGTACGTGTCATTGAGCACCGTGCGCTGTTTCGCACATTCAACTAGCGATACCTGTCTAGTAGCATAAGCGAAGCTTGAAGCATACTGGTTTCCTTACCTTTCTTCGACACCTCAACACGGCGCGTGACGGCTGTTAGTCCGAGCAGGTGCTGCCCTTTGCATTGGTCTGGAGTGATTTACAAAACTGTGACCTACAAGGACGTGCACGTGGCGGATATGGGGTTCTTAGGATGCATTCACAGACTGTTGATGCAATTGCTGCTTGTGACTTGTAACAGTTGTTCCATGACAGTTGCTCAACTTGATGATGACTATATTGTATAAATTTAAGCTTTAAATGGCGTTTCATGCGGTTGCCAAAAGACTCATCGCCAACTGCACAGTGAGTTATGCGCCCCGTTCAGCTCGTGCCGACTGGGTTGAGATGGCTCCTTCCAACTCCTCCCCTAATTGAGTTGCTCCATAGGCGATATGGCGTATTATACGAGCTTTTCCAGCAACACTGCTTTGGCCATTGTTCGTGCTTGGATTGGTGCTGGGCCTGGGTACATGGGGAGTGACGCGAATCGGCCGGGTCGAGGAGAACAGCGCCAAGGTAGGCACACCACATGGGTCTATCTGTTCATCCGTTAAGTATCCCTATGGCAACGGCTGCCGGGGGCTCCAGCATGTTTTAGCCTCTGCGCCCCGTGCGGGGCCCCTAAGAAGAAATAGCCCATACGAAAGATGGGGCTTTCGCTCAAACTCGCAGGGGTTTTAAAGGTAACCCTGCGGCAGGCGGACAGAAGTTAAGCAATATCCGCGGGACGCACAATATGCATCCTAGTTAGCTCACAGGCATAGTCACGCACACCAAAACCCAAATCTGAAGCCACCTCCTAACCAAAGCGCCCAACTCCCGAAATCGATCCCGCGCAGAGCCGGGCTTCCAGCCTTGCCCTGGACACCAGCATTTGGTTCAGTCAGCAGCTATCGGTCGCTATTGCACCCGTGCAACTGATGGCTGCCATAGTGCAGTACAACCCGCAGTACAATGTCGTACAAAGCGTCTTTGCGGGCCTTGCGCCAGTTCTGATGGAGCAGGTTCCTCTTCGCACCATCAAACAGTTAGAATACGTCCCCGGCGGTGTCATTGCGGACATTTATCCCCTCGAAGGGAACAATGGCGGCGCTGCGGGCGTTGACCTATTCAATTGTGAGCCTGATAGGTAAAGTCGCCGATGAAGGGACAGGCTTGGACTTGTCGATATGTGCAACCATGCGTCGCCCAAGTAATGTGCCATGATTGAAAACGGGCTTTTGATTGGTGTCAAATACAACATCTCACTTTTGTGGGTTGGGGTTTTTTGCCAGCTCTGGGATCGTTTGGGGCACTTATTGGAGGCTCCTCCCCTCCTGCGCCAACCCCGCCCTTCACCGATTCCTGCTGTATGCCAGTCTCATCCACGTCTGCGTTTGTTGTGGAGGCCGCTGTTAAGGTCGATGGCATCAGCAAAGCTCATATAAGGCTCTGTGACTCCGTCAACACCCCACGGCTACATCTCGCATCCCGTCTCCAGTTTGAATTGCTTACGACATGGACCCAAATCCGATTTTGAATTCGCATCCAAGTTCCAATTTCAATAGTTTGTTCCGATTCCTAGAATACTCATTATTGCATGCAGCAACCGACCGAGAGAGCGCTCTGAAGATTGTCAAGGACCGGACTCGAACCCTGGTCGGTCCGCTGCATTTCTTTGAAGGTGGACACGGCGTCATTGTCCGGGAACCCATTTTCGTCGCCGTAGCAACTCCCAACGAGACTTTTGGCATCCCCCACGCCGTGAATTCCTACTGCGGCGCGCCGTGTGGCTACGATGCCGCCAACCAAACCAAGTTTTGGGGCTTCGTGAGTCTGTGGGGCTGCTCGTCTGAAGGGTGCTTACCGGGCTTCGTTGCTTACCGGCTTTTAGAAACTAGTTTTTGTTGAGCTGCTGTGATGGGGTAACTAGGGAACACCGCGCTTAGAACACCGTGGCAGGTTGGGGCCATTGAAGATCTGGAGCGAAGAGGCAGAAGAAGGCAGTGGCTGTCAGGCCCTGATGTCATCAAATGCGAGAGCGTCATTGTTGAGAGCTTGTTGGGAGTCCCTCTCTGTGCTGGACTGACGAGACCGGCGTGGGCCCGAGCTATCCTGTCCCGCCTGCCGCTCGGCCCGGCTGTTTCCCCCCTTCGCCCGCCCGGGGACCGCTCCCGACTAGGGGGCTCCCCCCGCCCCTTCACACACACGCACCTCTCTCCTTCTCTCCAACATTCCCCCCAACTTAATGTCATTCATGAACTGATTCCCGTCTGGGCCTTGACTTCATACCCTGGCAGCGTGGGCCTGCGTGCCAACGTACGACACGCTCGTGATATACGGATGCAGAAACTGACGTAATCCTTTGCGACGTACTGACGTACAGGCAGCGGGGCTTATCGATTTGGAAAAGCTGGGCAGCGCGAAGGACTCGAAGCTGCGTGTGTTGGGGGAGATGGGGTACCGCTACGAGGTGCGGGCGCAGGGCACTGCAGACCCATCAGAGAGCTTGGTGGCGACCAGGTGTGCGGTCGTGAATAGGGCCTGTGGGGATGCTTGTGCCAGTGGCAGCTTGTGTTATGGGTACCGGTTCATACCAGTATAGCCCCTTGCGCACACTTGAGGCTGTTTGGGGTAGCTGGGCGTCGGCTGATGAAGGTAGACAGACAGACGGACAGGCAGACAGGTAGACAGGCGGAAGGACGTGTGGGCGGTGGTGTATCTTGCAGTGTTGCTGCTCCCTTTCCCACGGTGTCCTTTTCCGCCCTTTGCCATCCTTTCACTTCCAACCTTTTCTCGGTGTGTCACACCCTCCCTCTTCCGCCCCTCACTTGATTGCAGCCCTGAACCTATTTGCCACACGCCCGTGGAGGCGCCCATCAGCCTGCCCAACGCACAGGTAGTACCCAAGAGCTGCCCTCAACTTAGGCTCCCGTCCCGTCCACCTCATCCCCCGGGATGTGTGTACACTCTTGTACACTCTTTCCTTGGCAGCAGCTTCACTTCAGCAGTTCGTGGTTCGTCTTTCCCCCGGGATGTGCCTCAGCTAGCTGTGCGGGCTAGTATGTCTCTTGTTCATCAGCCCATCCCCACTTCTGCCCGATTCGTCTTGCGTGCTCGTACACGGGCCTATGTATGTATGTATGTATGTATGTATGTATGTATGTATGTATGTATGTATGTATGTATGTATGTATGTATGTATGTATGTATGTATGTATGTATGTATGTATGTATGACGTTGATTACACTGTGGGCTGAAAAGCCGGGGGCCCAGGGCCGAAGCACAGCGCGGGGGGCGGGTGCATACGGCTGGTTAGTCTCATGCACTCCGCCCCCGGGTCAGGCCGCACGGGAAACGACGGCCGGCACGCAACAGCGCTTGTTTGGCGCTCCAACTAGACGGGATCTATGCCCGTTGGTCTCCTAACATAAACGAAGTCGCAACTGGGGGGCTCTTCCTGCCGACCGAACGAACCGAGCATCTCAGAGAGCTCGCTACCAGGACTTGGGCGACCGGGAGCCCGACGAGTCTTCCCGGGCTGGGGAGGTCACCAAGCTCAAAAATCCTCACGCAAAAAAGAGCGCAAAGAGCTCACACCACAAGACGCCAAACAGCCTCCTGAGACTACTACCCTCCTCCGCCTCTCCCTCCCTGGGCTAGTCCAGGGGAGATAGCCCCCGTCGAGGGGGTAACACCGCACAAGTCCGCGCCCTTCCACAGCACTGGGTCTAAATTGAAAAGTACTCAAACGGGAAGACCCTGCGGCAACGCCGGGCGATCAAGCCTCCGGAAACCACAGGGGGGGAGGGTAGCCAGCTCGGCGCCCCCCCAATACCGCTCTACCAAGACGGCTGGTTCCCAAGATCCTATCTCACCTAGACGCCGCACCACGAAA
>NW_003307562.1:386770-389029 GCF_000143455.1 Volvox carteri f. nagariensis
ACTCGAGTATGCACCACTAGGTCCCAGACCCGCACTAGGTCGCCCACCGTTTGCAGTTTCCTGCATGTAGCGATCCCACGAAGTGCGCCTCCAGGCCCGGGCGGCGGTTCAAACTGTCTGGGTCTGCCTCGCCGGTATTGGGGAGCAACNGGGTTACCCCACAACGCGGTTGCCCAGCACCACGGTCCGGGGGACAAGGGGCTGGTCTCGATATCCCGGAGCGGTGGTAGGTGTCCCAGGGCGCCCACAATCCGGCTGATATCCGTGGGTAGGTCGCTTCCGCCGAGCCGGGGCCCGGCTTGGCTGGCGGTCGTCAGGGCCCACGGTTGGAAGGCGGGGTGGGTGAGCAGCATATAGGCGGAGAGCGTCCGGACCCAGGGATGGAGACTACCATCTGCCCTCCCGTGTCCCCCGGTACCACCTGTGGTTCCTGCAGCTCCACCTGTCCCTGGCCCACATGACGCGTTAGATAGCCCGAGGGCCGCTATGATGAAGCGCACAGCCCATACCGCATGCCGAGCCTGGATGTGTTGCTGGAGGGGCAGCAGGCCAAAGCCTCCAGCCGACGGGTGGCCGGTCAAGAGATCCTTAGGCACCCCTGTCAAACGGCGGCCGGGGTCTTCTGGGCCCTGCTGCCGGTCGACGAGGCGGGCCGTTAGGCGTTCTATTTCGTCCAGCGTACGGTTGGGGGGCGGCCCACCATGCTCCATGTGCCAGGTGACTGTCTGCATTCCGTACACCGATGCCGCTGTGGCTCGACCGAATGCTGATAGCGGGAAGCGGGAGAGCCGCTGCAGTCGCCGCTTGGCTTCCCCGAGTCTCTTCATCCAGTCGGGCTGTGGCGGGGATGGCTGGTTGTCAATTGGCAGGTTCAGGGCGGTGGCGGTGGTCACCACCTTGAGACCTCCTATTGACTCCTGCTGAGGGGCAGCTGATTGGGGTCCGGCCTGGGTTGCAGGTTGCGCCTGCTGTTGGTTTAATTGGCCAATCCACAGCAGCTCCACTTTGTCGAGATTTAGGCGTTGGCCAGACGCCCGGGCAAAGGTGTCCATGGCCTGGAGGAACGATGGTACTGAGTCTTCACCCTGCAGCGCCACTTCCGTGTCATCCGCATATTGGCACGCGGTGACTGGTTGTGAGTCGGCTGGCTGTAATTTGATCCCCACGTCTTGGCTCCGGAGCCAGCATTGTAGGGCCTGAGCAACGAAGAGGTAGAGCAAGGGTGCGAGGGGGCACCCTTGCCGTACCCCTGCTTCCATGTTCACCAGCTTCGATTTGTAGCCATTCACCATCGCTCTGGCTCGCGTTTCGCTCAGCAGCAGCCGTACCCAGGCGCAGAGCTGTGGCCCTGCACCCATGGTCTCCATTGCTGCCAGGAGGAACCCACGATCCACCGTGTCATAGGCCTTGGCGAAGTCCAGGAATGCCAGGAGCCCCCGGCGGTTCTGCTTGCGAAGGAGGTGTGACAGGTGACGCAGGAATAGCACACTAGCTCCAATGAGGCGCCTAGGTAGGAAGGCTGATTGCTCGGGGGTTATGACTTGGCCAAGGGCAGGGCCTAGGCGGTTTGCCAGCACTTTGGCGAGCAGTCGGTAGTCCGAACAAAGCAGGGTGATAGGACGGTAGTTGCCAGGGAGTTTGGGGTCGCTTTTTTTGTAGATCACCGTCAGTACCCCCTCCAAGAAGCCCTTCGGCACCTGCCCCGTCAAGCCTATGGCGGTGAGCAGGCCAGCCATGGTGGTGCCAATGGCCGACCAGAATTTCCTGTAGATGTCGGCTGGGATGCCGTCCCACCCCGGGGCCTTGCCAGGCTGGCTTTTCTTAAGAGCCTTTCGTAACTCGGTGGCCGTGATGGTTCTGGATCCCAGCTGTTCATCTGCCTCTGCGGGTAGCGAGATGTTGGCGGCCGCCAGGGAGTTTAGCACCTCCTGCTGGGCTTGGGGGCAGATGTAGTTGGGAGCTCGGCTCACTTCACTCCAGAAGTCTGCGACCACCTGGGGAAGCTGGCTAGGATTAGTCACTAGGCGGCCGGACTGGGCTTGCAGGGCGACGGGAGCTGGTTGTTGGTCCGCGCTTTGGGCCTGGATGAACGCAGTCATGGCTGGGCTCGGCCGCTCCCCTGCCCGTAGCCAGTGTATGCGGGCCTCCATCGCCTCCTTGCTGCAGTCCTCTCGGTGGGCCCGTGCTAGTGCCGCCTGTGCGTCCACCAGTTGCTGTAAGGGCTGCTGTGCTCCGGGTTCTGTGTCGACCCTTGTCGGG
>NW_003307562.1:389079-390145 GCF_000143455.1 Volvox carteri f. nagariensis
TTGGTTTAATTGGCCAATCCACAGCAGCTCCACTTTGTCGAGATTTAGGCGTTGGCCAGATGCCCGGGCAAAGGTGTCCATGGCCTGGAGGAACGATGGTACTGAGTCTTCACCCTGCAGCGCCACTTCCGTGTCATCCGCATATTGACACGCGGTGACTGGTTGTGAGTCGGCCGGCTGTAATTTGATCCCCACGTCTTGGCTCCGGAGCCAGCATTGTAGGGCCTGAGCAACGAAGAGGTAGAGCAGGGTGCGAGGGGGCACCCTTGCCGTACCCCTGCTTCCATGTTCACCAGCTTCGATTTGTAGCCATTCACCATCGCTCGGGCTCGCGTTTCGCTCAGCAGCAGTCGTACCCAGGCGCAGAGCTGTGGCCCTGCACCCATGGTCTCCATTGCTGCCAGGAGGAACCCACGATCCACCGTGTCATAGGCCTTGGCGAAGTCCAGGAATGCCAGGAGCCCCCGGCGGTTCTGCTTGCGAAGGAGGTGTGACAGGTGACGCAGGAATAGCACACTGGCTCCAATGAGGCGCCTGGGTAGGAAGGCTGATTGCTCAGGGCCTATGCGGTTTGCCAGCACTTTGGTGAGCAGTCGGTAGTCCGAGCAAAGCAGGGTGATAGGACGGTAGTTGCCAGGGAGTTTGGGGTCGCCTTTTTTGTAGATCACCGTCAGTACCCCCTCCAAGAAGCCCTTCGGCACCTGCCCCGTCAAGCCTATGGCGGTGAGCAGGCCAGCCATGGTGGTGCCAATGGCCGACCAGAATTTCCTGTAGATGTCGGCTGGGATGCCGTCCCACCCCGGGGCCTTGCCAGGCTGGCTTTTCTTAAGAGCCTTTCGTAACTCGGTGGCCGTGATGGTTCTGGATCCCAGCTGTTCATCTGCCTCTGCGGGTAGCGAGATGTTGGCGGCCGCCAGGGAGTTTAGCACCTCCTGCTGGGCTTGGGGGCAGATGTAGTTGGGAGCTCGGCTCACTTCACTCCAGAAGTCTGCGACCACCTGGGGAAGCTGGCTAGGATTAGTCACTAGGCGGCCGGACTGGGCTTGCAGGGCGACGGGAGCTGGTT
>NW_003307562.1:390848-392991 GCF_000143455.1 Volvox carteri f. nagariensis
ACCTTTTGGCACAAGGATGGAGAGTTCCATCACAATGTGCCGTTCCCTTCCCATCGGATAAAGCAACCNGTTTTTGAATGCGGGGGCCTCCCCAACGGTTGAACTCCTGGTTGCTGCGGAAGATTTGGCCAATTGTTGCCAGAATTTGAATTCCTAATGGACCGTATATTTGCGCGATGATGTCGCCCGTATCTGAGCCCGCTGGCCACCGGACTGTCACCACGATCGGTTCCAGTTCTAGTGTGGCTCTGTAGATAGCCAAGCCTTCATTTGTTCCGTAAAAGCCACTGACGGCCTTTATCTTTTTGGTCGGTATGGATTGCGGTCTCGCGGCTGAGGTCGGCTGGCGGCCATTTTGAACATTGCCGCGGCTAACAGCCACTGCTGGTCGCCTCTGCGACATTTTCAGGCTAATTAGATAACCATAACTACGCTCAAACAATTGAGGTCGCTGTCGGTGGCCACGGCCGCGGTTGGCCGACGGTCATAGTAGCAGCTTAGTCAAGCTTGGTCTCATCCATACATATGTATGTATGTATGTATGTATGTGTGTATGTATGTATGTATGTATGTATGTATGTATGTATGTATGTATGTATGTATGTATGTATGTATGTATGTATGTATGTATGTATGTATGTATGTATGTATGTATGTATGTATGTATGTATGTATGTATGTATGTGTCTGTTGGGGTGCTAGTGGGTGTTCGTTATGGTGGCGCTATGAGCTCTGCTGTTGTCGTACTGTCAGGCGACTGCTGTTTGGTTTGGTGTTGGCGCTGTTGGTGAGAGACCGAACACAACACAACACCAGCACACCCACATACAGGTGAGTGAGCTGGGCAGCCCACACAGGGGGGGGGCCCGGCCAAGGACGTGTTGGACGATATGTTGGACGTGCGGGGGAACGGGGAGGGGGAAGCTTCCCACCGCCTTCCCACCTCGAGAGGCCAACACAGCAGAGAAAGATAAGCAAGACGGGACGATGTATGTATGTATGTATGTATGTATGTATGTATGTACAAATAGGACAGCTGCAGGGGGGATATACCACTTTGTATCTGTCTCCCTTACGATTAGGAGGTTTTTACGGTTTGAGGGAGAAGAAGTGGAGGAGGAGGAAGGTTTGTGCTTACGATATGTCGATGCGATGATGATGATGATGATGATGATGATGATGATGATGATGATGATGTTGTTGACGACGGTAGTAGTGGTAATGTGCGTTCTGCTGTGGAGAGGTCGTTACAGCAGCGGTTGTGTACAACAGTCGGTTGGTTGCCGTTTGGTGTTTTGAGGTTGCACGAGTCGCTCCGCGAGGTTGTTTGTGCTTGGCAATCGGTCGAACGGGTTAACCGCGGCCTTGCGCTTGTGGCGCCGCGCCAAAACAGCAGGACAAAGCGGCTGCGTGCGGCGTCTACTGCTACAGAAAATAACAAGTCTCTGCAGGTTGCATGTAGGATAGTCCCCACCTTTCTCAGCAAACTGGGACAACCGAGTTGCCGGGGCAGCTAGGGAAGGCGAGTCGCGTAGATGAAGGATGAAAGCCATCACACATACATACAATACGTACATATATACACACGCTAGTTACCTGTCGCTCGTTTCTACACACACGCAGCCAGGCCACATCAGGGTCCTGTAATGCGGATTCCCCGGGGGCACGTCTCGGGGGAACCCCGGGGGGCGGTTATGGGGTGGGAGTGGGGGCAGCTTTGATCAAGAATTCGGTGTTTCCTTTTTACGTTCCGTTTTCATCTTGTTGGATGTCCTAACCCCCTCCTCGTCGTTTACTCATCTGTTTTCTCCGTTTGAGTGGATTCCCTGAGCTCTGAGCTCATTCCCGCCAAGTTCCGTTATGCATGTTAAGAGATATTGATGAGACGGCCATTGGTTGGGGCAACCAGACTGGTGAGGTTCACAAACACGTCGGAGCGATTGCTCATTGGCTGCATGGAGCCCTTGGAGAGGAGCTGATGAGTTGTCCAGGTCGATGGTGTCGTATGGTGGTCGCCGATGTCGGTTGTGAACGGAGCACATTTCTTTGGGGGGCCGAGGGACAGGTCTGGACAGGAGCGGCCGGGAAAGAGGTTCTGGAAGCTGGGCAGTCGCAGTAGACGTCATCAGTTGAGGAGTACTGT
>NW_003307562.1:397300-406064 GCF_000143455.1 Volvox carteri f. nagariensis
GTATGTATGTATGTATGTATGTATGTATGTATGTATGTATGTATGTATGTATGTATGTATGTATGTATGTATGTATGTATGTATGTATGTATGTATGTATGTATGTATGTATGTATGTATGTATGTATGTATGTATGTATGTATGTATGTATGTATGTATGTATGTATGTATGTATGTATGTATGTATGTATGTATGTATGTATGTATGTATGTATGTATGTATGTATGTATGTATGTATGTATGTATGTATGTATGTATGTATGTATGTATGTATGTATGTATGTATGTATGTATGTATGTATGTATGCAGCCCCCGGAAATACTTTTGCATGCTCCACGTCCTGATTGCATGCTGCACGACGTTTTGTGTTGTCGGCCGATCCACTTCTCCATGACGCCGTCTGGGTCGCAGTGGGTGGTGCGGGTTTGTCCGGTCGGAGGTTGGCGTCCGGCCAATCGCGGGGGCCTACTGGCTGGTGTGGTGGCGGTGGCGGTGGCCTTGGCGCTGCTGCTCTTCGCGGCACTGGTGTCCAGGTGAGCACGCCGTCATTGTCGACGATTTGGCAGCTTCCTGTTCTCCCCTTGGTTGCCTTTCCAGTTACGTCCCATGTTCATTACCGTGTACTCGCAAGGACGCCTCTTGGGGCCTTCTAGTGACATCCTGGTCCTCCTCCCTGCCCCAAACAAGACTCCTCTCCATCCGCGGCCGGATCCGGCTCTTGGGGTGGGGGTTAACTAAGCAAGAGGAAACCCGGAAACCCTGTGTGTGCGTGCATATGTGTGTGTCTGTGTGTGTGTGTGTGTGTGTGTTTCAGGAAGCGGAACCAGATATTGCTGGAGGCCCTCCTACCGCGGCATGTTATCAAGGACCTCCACGGCGCGGATGCATCGCGGCTGTGTGGGTCGCGGATCGTTCAGGCTGGTGCGTATGTGCGTGTACGTGCGTATGTGCGTGTACGTGCGTATGTGCGTGTACGTGCGTATGTGCGTGTACGTGCGTATGTGCGTGTACGTGCGTATGTGCGTGTACGTGCGTATGTGCGTGTACGTGCGTATGTGCGTGTACGTGCGTATGTGCGTGTACGTGCGTATGTGCGTGTACGTGCGTATGTGCGTGTACGTGCGTATGTGCGTGTACGTGCGTATGTGCGTGTACGTGCTCCCTACATGCTCCCTGCGTATGTGCGCCCTACAGTGCCTGCGTGCGGAGGTGGTGTGTCAAGTCCTTGCACATCATGTATCGGTCGGCTAGCGGGGCTAGCATAGTTGGGTCGGTCAGGTCAGCGGCGGGTTGGGGGTTTGGGAGGAGCAATTGCATGTCACCGGCAGCTTATTACCAGCTTATCAGCCAGCTTATCTGTCAATTCTCAATTCCGCCGCCAGGCCGGCGAACACAATTTATTCCAACCTATGTCACCTTTTTCTCAACTCACGCCAGCTTTTTGCGCTTCACCGCCTTTACACCTACCTTCAGAATGTTACGGATGGGTTTCCTGCTCTCTTTCCGCACTTCATTTTTAGTCCTGGCGCTAGGTAGGTAGTTTTTCCGACATCATCATCACTACTACATTATCGCGGGGACTTCTTCTTCACAGGCGCCAATTGGTTAGTTATGCCTGCCTTGATTCGGGCGCATCAGTCTTTCCGTGGCATCAGCTTCACTCGTTCGCGGTTCATCTTCTTGGAGCAGTATGCAATAACAATATAGAGATAATAACAACCTCTGTAATGTAAAGAGGGCAACAAGAGGGGAACCCTAAGTATTCACTGTTAATTAATTCCAAGCTACTTTGTAGTATAAGGCTTCATTTAGTTCCCCTTTAGGGGATATGATGCCAAAGGGGTTGTCGCGTCCCTACAAACAAATGACAACAGTAAAAAATTCTGGTGGCTTTTCCCCCGTCCCCTCCCCCAGCTTTACTCGTTCGTGGTTCGTCTTTTCCCCCCCTTTCCTCCCTGCGTCGCTGCTGCAGAGACCCCCGCGGATTTGATACTCAACATGTTGGCCCGGCTTTTGGAGGGCTGCATGCCCGACCTCCGTGATGTGGTCTTCATCCGCCAGGCGATCATCCGCGGCGCGGACCTGTATCAACCCGTGGATCTCAGGAAACACATCCGCAGCGCCAACTTGGACGTGAGTGTACGGATTTGCCGTACTTGATGCCTTGTCGTGGAAGACGTGCGTTGCGAGTGTTGTGTACCTCCAGATCCCCGTCGTGGTCGGGAGAACGGCGCGCCGTTGAACTGCGTCGCGCCGTTTGTTGGTGCCGATGACGGACGAGAACCCCCGTACCGCATCCGTACGTACTGCCTCGTACCTCTCTATTGAGCCCCTGTCCTGTCAGGTCATGTCCTTTTCTATAATATCCTGTTAAAACTGTAAAACCTTAAAACCCTAAAGTGTAAAACCCTAAAACCCTAGATTTGTCCTGTCCTGTCCACCTGTCCTGTCCTGAACTGCACCTTTCGTGTTTTCTTTTTTCCTCACACACCCGATCTTCTTGGGGTTGGTTCAGTAGGGGACCTGCCTCTTACTTTCTTAGGTTGTGTGTTTGTATGTATGTATGTGTGTGTGTGTGCAGAACGAAGTGGCTCGCGCATTGATGCAACAGCTCGGCAACACCACGGTCGCTACATCCACGTACGACAGCAGCACGCACCTGTACGGCGGCGAATCGGACTACACGCAGCTACGCGTCGCCGCCAGCAGCCTGACCAGCAAGGGTCTGAGTCCCGCCCAGCCCCAGCAGCAGCTACACGGTCAGGCTCAGCAAGATTGCTCGACGCTGGCGGGTGCGCTGGCGTTCATCTTGACGCCCCAGCCGGTAGCGCTGACGGCAGCACCGGCAGTGGCGGTATCGGCTGTACGGCGTTTGGAACCGGTAGAGTCTTTGTCAGGGGATCCGATCGGATCCGAAGCCTTATTCCTTCCCCCGCGCGAAACCGAGGCGGGCAGCATCGCCAGCCCGAGGTTATCCATGCTTGGTGGCATGGTCCGCGCGGTGTCGCTGCTAAGGGATGGTGGCGGCGGCGGCGGCAGTGGCTCGGCAGGGCCGGCGGCAGCGGCTGCAATCCCGCCCATTCTAGCCGCCGCCGGCAGCGGCGGCGGCATGGGTGTCGGCGTCGGCTCATGCCGGCTTGGCGCCAGCATGGAGCTCGTACAAGAAGAGGATGAGCAGCTGTGCCGATTCCAGCGCCAGCAGCGGCACCACCACCATCACCAACTTCAGCGACAGACGCCAGGCGGCTCAGTTAGGCGGTCGAGCCTGGCGCTCCGGGAACAGGTACGGCGCTTCAGTCGCGACGACGATGTGGGGGATGTGGAACTGCCGCCGCCGCCGCTGGCTCATAGTGACCTCGATGTCGCCGCCGCCGCCATCGCCGCCGCCGGCGGCACACCTGGTGCCAGCGGCGGCGGCGGCGGCGGCGGTGGCGGCGAAAGCGACGGCCGTCTCACACCCAACTCTGCAACCAGCATGACACAAGAGGACAGCACGTTGGGCATCGGCACGTTTTCTGTCGTACGACGCCTGCCACGCCGCGTCGCGTCCGCCATGAACATCCTAAGCCGCCCCGGCAGCTCCCGCCAACGCCGATGCAGCCTTCTCACAGCCGCCAACGGCTGCACTCAAACAGATGTGGCGGCGCTTGAGCGTCGATTGGCGCTTATTGTGTCGGCAGCAGCGGCGCCGCCGCCGACGCCCGCCGCTGCCGCGGCGGCAGCGGCGGTGGCGCGCCGCGCCTCGGTCGCTTCCGTGGCGTCGGTACCTGAGGTCCTCGTGTCGGACTGCCCGCGTTCTGAAGGCCTGCCGGTGGTCGCCCGCAGGTCCGGGACGGGATTGGAGGTTGGCGGCAACCGAGCGATGTTTACCCTACCATGTGGCGGCGCTGCCGTCAACGGCCGGAGGAGTCATCTGGGGTCCGGCCCGTGTCGGGCGTCGGCGCTGCTGCGAGCATCGAGCGTTCCCCCACCCCCCCCCCTGATTGAGGAGGTGGGGTGTGCGGGAGGAAGGGATGGAGAGGGGTGAAGAGGGCTGCCTACGACAAGAGGGCTAGGGCTGCTAGACGAGCCCGGGGTGCTGGGTGCAGAAGGGCTGTGGATCTGGCGCAGTGACGGCCTTGAGCTGGACCTCTCTACGGACCAGCTTGGGGGAGAGGAGGGAAAGGAGGAGGGCTGACACATTGCTGTTACAGCTTCATCTCAACCGTACGATGCCGCTCCCACTCTCTCGAATTGCGCCTGTGCCTACCCTTAAGGATATGGCGCGCTTGCACACCACCTCCACCCTCACCTCCTGCTCCCGCTCCCGTACAGGTCGAACGGTTCCTCTCAAACGCCTGTGCCTGGCAGTTTGACACTTGGCGACTTCGCGACATCACACACGGCCACCCGCTCTCGGCACTGGGATTCTACCTCATACAAAGAGCCGGGTTAATTGCGCACTTCAGCCTGAACCCCGTTAAGGTGGCCAGGTAAGATTGACCCATGGGTCAGAAAATAAAATACCCGAGCATGAGCACAAGTGGCGGAAGGGCCCCCTCGGAACCCCGACGAGTGCGGTACAATAATACTACGATTATACCGACCCGTGGGTCTGTACCCTCAAAAAAGAGGCCGTCACATGGATGATGATTGAAGGTCTGAGCCCTGCGGTGGAATTCCGCTGGACGAAACCGGAGTGTAGGTCAAAGTGAGGTTTGGCTCCAGGGCTGAGAGCGTTCCCATGTAGTCCGCGGGTCTGCCGCCTCTTACTCCTCCCGGCCCCCCCTTCTAGGCTGCTTCGCCACATCGAGGCCGGCTACAACGACAACCCCTACCACAACGCCACCCACGCCGCGGACGTGCTCCAAACCCTGCACGTCATCATCCACGGCGCGCAGCTGCACGTGCACTACCTCGACCAGCTGGGGCTGCTGGCGGCGTACTTTGCGGCGATCGTTCACGACTACGGGCACCCGGGCCTCACAAACGACTTCCTGGTGGCCACATCGGACCCGCTGGCGGTCAGGTACAACGACAAGTCACCGCTGGAAAACCACCACGCAGCGGCGGCGTTCAGCTGCATGCGCCGCACGGGCCTAGACGTGTTGGCGCCGCTGACGACGGACCAGAAGTCCACTTTTAGAAAACAGGTATACTGTGCCATGTGCTCAGTGCTATGCGTGCGGGGCTGGGTTTTTTATAATATGGGTTTCGGAGCTTCATGCTCTGGGTTTCGACCATTAGGTTCTTCCGCTGCTTGCCCTCAGTAATAGCAGGGCGCAGATCCCCTGCCTTTCTGATACCAGTTTACCGCGCGCCAGTCAGCGTCTATGCTATACCTTCCTGCTGCCTTCCTCCCATGGCCGCAGCCGCTGCTGCTGCTGCTGCTGCTGCTGCTGCTGCTTTTGTTGATGTTGTTACAGGGTGGTTAAGCTTCACCAGTGGCCTCCTTCCCGAGGCAATTCCCTGTTCTCCCCTGTTAGAGGGGCACCCTAAGCCATTCACCCCATCCGACTTCAGAGTGTACTCTTTGAGTTTGGCAACTCACCACCGGCATCCAACCAAATCTAGCAGATCAACGGCGCGTCAACTTAGTTCCTGGTCAGCTCGCAAGCTTTTGTTATTGAATGCTGTTGCAATCGAACCTTAAGGATCATAACTCAACACCCAACGGTACATAAACCTCATAACCCAGCACTGTGTGTATGGGCCGAGGCCAAACAATGCGGATCAGCCGGAGCCTAGTCAGGGCCGTAACACCCTCAACCTCCGCTTCACAGAGCTAAGGGGTTGCTAAGGGGCTGCAACCATTTGTTGCTGTTCGTTAAGACCTCCTCCCTCTGTCCCGTTGCAGTAATTTATTGTCATGATTGCTATCATTCTGCTGCCGCTACCGCTGGTGCAGGTCATAGAAATGGTGCTCGCAACGGACATGAAGCAGCACTTTTCGTTGCTTAGCCATTTCAGCACCGTCCACAGGCTCGCTAGCTACAACAAACCCGCGGCAGTGGCAGGAGGCCCTCCGCCCTCAGGGTCAGTGGGGGCGACATCCGCAGACTGTAAAGCCAGGTGGGTGGTCGCATGGGGCTCTTCTTCCGGGGGCGCCTTTAGGAGATCCCTTTGGGTGGCTATTAGGGAACAGCATGAACCTACCCGCTATGACTCCTTACAACATGACTCCTCTTGTGGCTTGTTATGACTCCTCATTATTAGTTATGCATCCTGCGGGGAAAGCCGCACATTCTGCTGTTTGTAGGCTCCGGCTGACCCACATCACCTCCGTGGTGGTAATGATGCTGGTTAGAGAGCAGTCTTCTTTCGTTCCTATCCCCCGGCCCGCCTTTTCCGACCCGGTACGCTTTTCTGTAGCTTGGAGCTCCCTGCGGTATCGATTGCCTCGCCGTCAATGCTTGACATGGCTCCGAAACCGTTGGACGAGACGGAGCGGCTGCTCAGTTTGCAGATGGTCATCAAGGCGGCGGATTTGGGTCACCTGGGGGAGGGCTTTGAAGTGCACAAGCGGTGAGGCCGCGTCTGTTTGTGTGGATGTATAGAGTTGTGTACATGTATATTCACCTTGAATATTTATGGTGTACATACGTTTATGGTGTGAATGCATGTGTGCATGGGGGTTAGAAGACATGACAAAGTGATGTATGCTGCGCAGGTAACATGTGCCGCCTACCTCCCGCTTACCGCCCTGTCTCCCCGTGTGTGTGTGTGTGTCTCCCCTTCTCTCTCCCCTCTCCCTCTCCCGCTCCACCTTCAGGTGGCTGTCTAGCTTGGAGGAGGAGTTTTTCCGCCAGGGCGACAAGGAGCGGCAGCTGGGAATCCCCATCAGCCCCCTGTTTGACCGGGCCAAGCAGGGAGTCAGCAAGAGCCAAGTCGGGTTTTACGACTTTGTAGCACTGCCGCTGCTGCACGCGCTGTGCAGCGCATTCCCGGGAACTCAGCCGCTCATGACCTGCTTCATGGACAACTACCACCACTACACCGCAGATTCGCATGCGCTTGCCGAGTCTTGAAGCTTTAAGATGCAAGCTCAGCAGACGCCCCGCCAGGCTGCGGTTGCGGTGCAGCCATCAAGCACCTGAGCCAGAACCCACCGAACTAGGCATAATCGGAACCCAATGGCCCGCAAATGGAGCCTAAGAACAAATATATGGAAGTCATGTTTTGAACTGCATCGTACATGTGTTGGTTGGTGCATCTGTGGGTAGTGTGCGAGTATGCATGCATGGGCTTTAAAACTGTTGCAGTGGGGGCCAAGTGCGCGTGGCTGGGTTGACGGCCGGGTTTGGGGGGGAGAATATTTTCTCAAATTGACCGATGAGTGCGTTGGTTATTAGGAATGAAGAGAGCTTGGGGATGAAGAGAGCTTGGGGGTGAAGAGAGCTTGGGGGTGAAGAGAGCTTGGGATTTGTCTGAGGGCGCCTCGCGAGAGCTGTCCTCCCTGGACTTGAGCCGTTCCCCCTCTCCCGGGCAGTGTTTTTTTGAAGTAATATATTACTTTTAAGGAATAAAGAGGCCATTTTGGCCTTTGGAAAAAAGGAATGAATTGACGCCGATCCGTACATTTTCATTCCTCCAGCCAAAAACGTCCATTGCTGCCAGATTGCTCCGTAGTGTGCAGAACTTAGTATTATCGATCATAGAATAGGTATGAGGGGCCGTAAGAAGGTCAAGCCCGTGAGTCAACGCGGCATAGCAGAATGTATGACCGGTCCTTACATAGCCAAACACACAAAAGGCAACGACTTGAACGCCGAACAAACACCAAAACAGCAAGATAAGCCTGAAATTTTTCCTGATAAAAGGGAGTCCCGGGCCTTACTACCAAGTTGTATTGAAGCCTGTTCTCCTGTTCACGTCCCAATAGGACCTGGCCGCTTTCATTAGCGACGCACGTTCTGCATGGCTAGTCATATGAAGGAGGACGGCTGGTGCAGGCAGAGCGATAATGTGACACTTCCAGTTTTCCTATGTTAAGGCCTTCCTTCCAGGGCCGGGGGTACCAGGTGCCTTAAATGCAGGAGATCTATCGATTGCTTAGTTCAGGAAACTGTGGATTAAAGGGGGGATTACAATAGTGGATTGAATTATTCGGGACGAAACGTTGGGGTTGCTGCTCCGCTGCTGTTGCTGCTACTGCTGCTGTGACTGCCGCTGATGCTGTTGCTGATTGGGTGTGTCAGGGACTGGGTGGTGGCACCGGGGAAGCTGCAACGATTCCTTTGCTTTATGCTTCGGTCTTGTGATGCACACTGGATTTCATTCGGCGAACCTTCGCCACGCAGCCAGCTCTTCGTTTGGCGGCCTTGGCTGGTCGGTCTGCATTTCTGTCTGCCTGTCTGTCTTTGCATCATGTATGTATGTATGTATGTATGTATGTATGTATGTATGTATGTATGTATGTATGTATGTATGTATGTATGTATGTATGTATGTATGTATGTATGTATGTATGTATGTATGTATGTATGTATGTATGTATGTATGTATGTATGTATGTATGTATGTATGTATGTATGTATGTATGTATGTATGTATGTATGTATGACGTTGATTACACTGTGGGCTGAAAAGCCGGGGGCCCAGGGCCGAAGCACAGCGCGGGGGGCGGGTGCATACGGCTGGTTAGTCTCATGCACTCCGCCCCCGGGTCAGGCCGCACGGGAAACGACGGCCGGCACGCAACAGCGCTTGTTTGGCGCTCCAACTAGACGGGATCTATGCCCGTTGGTCTCCTAACATAAACGAAGTCGCAACTGGGGGGCTC
>NW_003307562.1:406391-407499 GCF_000143455.1 Volvox carteri f. nagariensis
TCAGACTGCCAACACTCTACGCAGCCACTCCGCAGCCCCTCCATCCGGGGATGGCGCTGCATTGAATACACCACGAAGGGCTCTCAGGTCCCGCTAGAGCGAGTCCACAAGTCTCAGCTAGGGCAAAGTCAAAGGCTCTCTGAAACAACCCCCCAAAACACCACCAACGAAAACGGGATTCGAAGGGAAAAACAAACAAACAAACAAAAATACGGTTAGGGCAGTCCCGGCAGGGGAGGGCTCCTGATATACCTAACAGGCCAACAAAAAAACCTCCAAGAGAGAAAGGCTAAGAGAGCTCGACACCACAAGACGTCTTGCAACCACCTTAAAACAACTGACCTCCACCACCTGTCCCTTCCTGGGCTGGTCCAGGGGAGAAGTAGCCTTATAAAGAAAGGGGATTCCGCACAAGCCTGATCACCACTGCAGGGGCCCGGGATAGTCCGGCGAGACCACAAAAGCGTTAGCGTTGCCACGACACACAGCTCCTAGACCCTCCAGAAAACCGCAGGGGGAGGATTGTAGCCCGCACGGCGCCTCCCCCTTACCGCCACTAACCTGAACGGTTGGTCCTCCGGAAACCTATTCACCCTGTCTCGTACTGCACCGTTCTCACCCTCGTCCCTCACCAAGCAACCCAGTCCCACAGAGAAGACGTGTCTAAATAGAATGGCCCTCCTCGGGCCACATCTCCCCCTCATCCGAGCCCCGCTACCACCACCAGACCTCAACCTCCCAAACACCAGAAAACCTACGTCCTTTTGGCGCTCTCACCGCCATCTCCCCCCTCCCCTGTCCGAGCGACCCCATCTCCCCCCGGCTCTCCAGCCCCCTACAATCTCGGAGCGGCACTAGGGAAGAAAAAGGGTTCTTCCCTGCACGACGTGACCGCCTCCATTCCCCGTCCTTCTCCTCTCCCTCTCCCGTCTCGGGGTTCCCTCTCACCTATTCCCTTGACCTCCAACCCCCATCCCCTTCGAACTCCTATATCCCCCCGAGCCCTGCCCTACAAACTAAGCTCAAAGCGCTCTTAGGCAATAATTCCCACCGCTTCGGCGCACCGCAGTGCGCCTTCTGAAACCGACAGGATCGGGTGGTCGGGTCC
>NW_003307562.1:407549-485681 GCF_000143455.1 Volvox carteri f. nagariensis
GCTCCCGACCCCGACTCAGACTGCCAACACTCTACGCAGCCACTCCGCAGCCCCTCCATCCGGGGATGGCGCTGCATTGAATACACCACGAAGGGCTCTCAGGTCCCGCTAGAGCGAGTCCACAAGTCTCAGCTAGGGCAAAGTCAAAGGCTCTCTGAAACAACCCCCCAAAACACCACCAACGAAAACGGGATTCGAAGGGAAAAACAAACAAACAAACAAAAATACGGTTAGGGCAGTCCCGGCAGGGGAGGGCTCCTGATATACCTAACAGGCCAACAAAAAAACCTCCAAGAGAGAAAGGCTAAGAGAGCTCGACACCACAAGACGTCTTGCAACCACCTTAAAACAACTGACCTCCACCACCTGTCCCTTCCTGGGCTGGTCCAGGGGAGAAGTAGCCTTATAAAGAAAGGGGATTCCGCACAAGCCTGATCACCACTGCAGGGGCCCGGGATAGTCCGGCGAGACCACAAAAGCGTTAGCGTTGCCACGACACACAGCTCCTAGACCCTCCAGAAAACCGCAGGGGGAGGATTGTAGCCCGCACGGCGCCTCCCCCTTACCGCCACTAACCTGAACGGTTGGTCCTCCGGAAACCTATTCACCCTGTCTCGTACTGCACCGTTCTCACCCTCGTCCCTCACCAAGCAACCCAGTCCCACAGAGAAGACGTGTCTAAATAGAATGGCCCTCCTCGGGCCACATCTCCCCCTCATCCGAGCCCCGCTACCACCACCAGACCTCAACCTCCCAAACACCAGAAAACCTACGTCCTTTTGGCGCTCTCACCGCCATCTCCCCCCTCCCCTGTCCGAGCGACCCCATCTCCCCCCGGCTCTCCAGCCCCCTACAATCTCGGAGCGGCACTAGGGAAGAAAAAGGGTTCTTCCCTGCACGACGTGACCGCCTCCATTCCCCGTCCTTCTCCTCTCCCTCTCCCGTCTCGGGGTTCCCTCTCACCTATTCCCTTGACCTCCAACCCCCATCCCCTTCGAACTCCTATATCCCCCCGAGCCCTGCCCTACAAACTAAGCTCAAAGCGCTCTTAGGCAATAATTCCCACCGCTTCGGCGCACCGCAGTGCGCCTTCTGAAACCGACAGGATCGGGTGGTCGGGTCCCACCCTGTCCCAGCCTCTCCGCGGGGTGCCCAGCGCCGTGAAGGAGCGCAGACGCGCCCAGAAGTCCACCACTGCCCGGGCGCAGGCCCGCTCATATGTATGTATGTATGTATGTATGTATGTATGTATGTATGTATGTATGTATGTATGTATGTATGTATGTATGTATGTATGTATGTATGTATGTATGTATGTATGTATGTATGTATGTATGTATGTATGTATGTATGTATGTATGTATGTATGTATGTATGTATGTATGACTTAGATTACACTGTGGGCCGCGAGAGCCGGGGGCCGAAGCCGAAACACAGCGCAAGGGTCGGGAGCACACAGCACAATATATTTGTATGTATGTATGATGTGTGAAACAGGGGGGTGTATCTTCGCCCGTGGCAGCTACCCTGCGAAACCCTGCCTTCCCCGGTATTTCGGGGCACCCTCATCCAGTCACCCTAGTCAACTTCTCAGTGGATCGCTCAGGTTCCGCACCCACCACCAGCATCCAACGGAATCTGCCGGGTCGACAGCGGCCCAACTCCATTCCTGGTCGGCTCGCGGGTTAACTTTATCCCAGGTCACCACCGTCCATCAACTAGGGGCGCAATGCCTTCCACCATCGGAAGGACTTTTGACCCTAATGGGTATCAATCCCGGGATCTCCCGTGGCCAATGGTCGCGCCTTACCAGTAGTGCCAAACCCTATGTATGTATGTATGTACGTATGTATGACTCACTGACTCACTGACTGACTGACTGTATGACTTAGATTACACTGTGGGCTGACAAGCCGGAGGTCCAGGGCTGAAACACAGCGCAAGGGTCGGGAGCACACAGCACAAGTCGGTTAGTCTTGTGTGCTCCCGACCCCGACTCAGACTGCCAACACATAACGCAGCCACTCCACAGTCCCTCCATCCGGGGATGGCGCTGCAGTGAATACACCACGAAGGGATGTCAGGTCCCGCTAGAGTGAGTCCACAAGTCTTAGCTAGGGCAAAGTCAAAGGCTCTCTGATAACAACCCCCCAAAACACCACCAACGACAACGGGATTCCAAGGGAAAAAACAGAAAACAAAAATACGGTTAGGGCAGTCCCGGCAGGGGAGGGCTCCTGATACACCTAACAAGCCAAAAAGAAAAACCTCCAAGAAAGAAAGGTGTAGAGAGCTCGACACGCCACATCCACAGCGTTCTGGAGTCATGCGGGCTAGGTGCGTGTTGCCCGGTAGGGGGACGCCATCCACTGCGAGCCGCCATAACGTCTCCTTATTCTCATTCTCCCATCGTACCCCGGACCATACGCGGGCCTGGGTCGCCCTGAATAGGCTGATTTCCGACGGGGGCGGCGGCAACGGGCCCTGAGGATCCGTCGCCTCCCGCACAAATCCAGCCACCAGGCGTCTTCTCCTCTCCTCCATAGGCCCGCATTGCAGCTGTGTTGCCAGGCGAACCGTGAGGCGTGCCCATACGCCACCCAATTCGCCCAGCAATCATGCCCATCGCTTGCATGCTGGTCAGCAGGGGTGCTGGTGACGGTATGGCAGCCTCCTCCCCTTCCATTGCCGCTGCCATCGGTTACGTTAGCCCCCGCTGCTGCTGCTGCTGCTGTCGCCGGGTCTCAACCGTCCTAGCAGCTTCGAGCCAGGCTGGGTTTATGCTGCTATGCAGCACCGCGAGGGCTGCCCGGGTCATGGGTCTATCCCGCGTGGAGATCGGGGTAAGCGGGTTGAGGTGAGTCCACTCCAGCCATACCGTCCTAGGGAGGGTTGCCAGCTCGCTGCTCTCTGCCAGGGTCCAAACCCGCACCAGGTCCCCTACCGTCTGCAGTTTCCTGCAGGTGGCAAACCCTGGGTATTGGTACTCCAGGCCGGGGCGGCGGCCCCGGTCCGCCAGGTCGGTCCCTCCAGCATTGGGGAATAGCGGATTTCCCCATAATGCAGTCGCCCAGCACCAGTCACCGGGTTTCAGCGGGTTTGTCCCGATGTCCTCTGGTGGCGGCAAGTGCCCCAGGCCTCCCACAATCCGGCTGATATCCTTCGGCAGGTCACTAGTCCCAAGCCAGGGCCCAGTTGGGCTCGCGGTTGTCAGGGCCCATGGCTGGAAAGCGGGGTCGTGAGCAGAAGGTAGGCTGAAAGCGTGCGGACCCAGGGGTGGATACCTCCGCCCACCTGCATACCTGTGTCTGTTGCGCCTGTATCTGTTCTCGTGATGCCTGTTCGCAGCCCTAGGGTTGCGATGACAAAACGAGCAGCCCACACCGCATGCCGGGCTTGGAAGTGTTGCCGGAGGGGCAGCAGACCAAAGCCTCCTGTCGATGGGTGACCGATCAGGAGTTCCTTGGGCACGCCAGTCAAGCGTCGGCCAGGATCATCCGGGCCTTGTTGGCGGTCGACCAGGCGAGCCGTGAGTCACTCTATCTCGTCCAGCATCCGGTCTGGGGCCAGTCCGCCAGTCTGCAAGCCATATGCCGACGCCGCCGTTGCCCTTCCAAATGCTGACAGAGGGAAGCGGGACAGACGCTGCATCTGCCGTTTGGCCTCTCCCATCCTTTTCGTCCAGTCCGGCTGTGGCGGGGTCACCTGGTTGTCGATCGGCAGGTTCAGGGCAGTAGCAATGGTTACCACCTTAAGACCTCCGATTGTCTCATGCTGGGGGGCTGTTAGCTGGGGTCCTGCTGCTGGCGCCGGCTGCTGTTGTTGCTGTCGCTGCTGGCCAATCCATAGCAGTTCCACCTTCTCCAGGCTGAGTCGCTGGCCGGATGCCTGGGCAAAAGTTTCCATGGCCTGTAGGAAGGAGGGGACTGATTCCGCGCCATCCAACGCCACTTCTTCCGTGTCATCTGCATATTGGCAGGTGGTGACGGGATTTGGGTCGGACGGTTGCAGCTTAATTCCCACCTCCTGCTCCGGAGCCAGCATTGGAGAGCTTGGGTGACGAAGAGGTACAGCAGAGGCGCCAGGGGGCAGCCCTATCGGACACCAGCCTCCATGTCTACCAACCTGGACTTGTACCCGTTGACCATCGCCCGGGCTCGGGTTTCGCTCAGTAACATATGTAACCACGCACACAGCTGTGGCCCTGCCCCCATCGGCTCCATGGCCGCTAGGAGAAAGCCGTGATCCACTGTATCATATGCTTTGGCAAAGTCCAGGAATGCCAGAAGCCCTTGGCGGTTCTGCTTGCAGAGGAGGTGTGACAGGTGGCGCAGGAAGAGTACGCTGGCCCCAATCAGGCGCTTGGGGAGGAAGGCTCGGGGGTGATGACCCGTCCCAGGGCGGGGCCCAGGCGGTTTGCCGGTACCTTAGCAAGGAGCCGGTAGTCCGAGCATAGCAGCATGATGGGGTGGTAGTTGCCTGGGAGCTTAGGTTCGCCTTTTTTATAGAGCATTGTGATGATTCCTTCAAGGAAGCCTGCTGGCACCTGCCCGGTCATGCCAATGGCAGTGAACAGGCCTGCCATGGTATTACCTATGGCTGACCAGAATTTCCTATAGATGTCGGCCGGGATCCCATCCCACCCTGGGGCCTTGCCATGTGCGCTTTTCTTGAGTGCCTTCCGCAGTTCAGTGGCTGTGATCGTTTTGGCTCCAAGCTGTTCATCTGCCTCTGCTGGGAGGTTAATGTTGGCTGCAGTGAGGGAGTTCAGTACGGTTTAGCGGGCCTGGGGGCAGATGAAGTCCGGGGCCTTGCCCTAATCCTTCCAGAAGTCCGCTACCACCTGGGGCAGCTGAGCGGGGTTGGTAACAAGTCGGCCGAACGAGGCTTGCAAGGCGACAGGGCTGGCTGTTGGTCTACAGCCTGGGTCTGGAGGAAGGCTGTAAGGGATGGGCTTGGCCTCTCTCTGCCCACAGCCAGTGGGTGCAGGCCTCCACTGCATCCTTCCGGCAGTCCTCACGATGTGCTGTGTGAGTGTTGCCTGGGCTTCGACCTGTTGTTGAAGTGGCTGTTGTGCTGTGGGGGCTGCATCCACCACTTGCCTTGCCAACTGGACCTGCAGTAACACCTCCCAAGCCCGGGCCCCTGGTCTGAGCTTGCGGTGTTGTGCCTCCTTGTTGAGCTGAAGGGCCATGGTGCTCAGCCAGCGTTTAAAAGCTGGCCACCACGCAATCAGGCCCAAAGGGTTGTCCTCCGCAGATGGGGCTGTGGCACACTGGCTGGTGATCCATGCCTCCATGCTTGCGGCTAAGTCCTGGTGTGATGTGAAGGCCAGCCGCACTCGTTGGTTCCCTGGGCCTTTGCTCTCTGGTCGGCACAGCAGCAGGTGCATGACCATTGGCTTCTGATCCGATGGTGTTTGCATGGCAATCTCCGTCTTAGCAATGTATGGCATGGTCCCATGGTCTACATAGATGCAGTCTAGGCGGGAGGCCCCGGTGCAGGGTACTCTGTAGAAGTGGGTGTAGTCGCAACTGTTGGGGTGCAGCTGGCGGTGGCTGTCCACCATGGTGGGGCCTGCCTCCCTGAGTAGGTTTGCTGTAGGGCCATTCCCCCGTCGGCCCCCTTCACCAGCCATGGAGTCCAGCCCTGGGTTTTCCACAAAGTTGAAGTCACCTGCCCATATGAGAATTGTGTCACTGTTCTCGGCTGCATGCTTGGTTGTGGCTGGCAGCATGGTTGTGAACAGCTGTTGTCGGAAGGGATTCACTTGTGCAGAGGTACCCGTGGGGCCATAAATGTTGCAGATGTGGATGCGGTGTCCTCCCCAGTGTATTATACAGCTGGTGAATCTTCCTCGGACCACAGGAATGGGCGGCGGGTTTTCCACATTGGCAGTCAGATCCCGACGGACTAGGATGAGAACTCCTGCTGTGTGGGAAGAGTTGGACCACGAGTGTGCAGCCACTTTCCATCCCCTGGTGTGCATCGCCTGTGATGCCATGTTTAGCTCTTTGTCCAGTCGACTCTAGTCATGGGCATTAGTATGGTGGGTCTCCTGAAGGCACACCACATCAGGTCCCATCTCTGTCCACAGCTTGGCCACCGCATGTATTTTTGAGGTATGTTTTGCTGTCATGCCTTGCATGTTGTGTGTAGCTATCCGAAGGGGGTGGCCCCTGGTGGCTCCCGGTGGCTGTTGGGTATGGCTGACAGGAGAACCCTCTCCGGGTGGGGATTCTGTCTCAACATCGGGCTGAGTCACTGTGGGGACTTGGAGAATGAGGCTGGGAATTTGGGAGCCTGCCTGGGATGAACCTGGGTCATTGGCTTCTTTCTCTGTTGCCTCCGGTACCTGCCTTGTATCTGCCTCCTGCCCCATAACGATGTCTTCTACCGTTTTTCCTGTTGTAGCCTCCTCAGCTTTTGCCATTCGATTTTTTCGGCTGGCCTGCTGTATGTCTCCGTGTCTCTGCTTTCCTGCCTCTCGGTGCCTGGCTTCCCGGGCCTCTTTAGCCTGCCGGGCCAGCTCTGCATTCTGTCAGCCTCGTAACGCGAATTTAACGCGACGTAACGCGATCACCCGTTGTCATAGTGCTACGTGCACCACACCCGAAACAACGAAAGGACGTGAGACAAACAACACAGACAAAAACGCACTGCAAGCAGAATTAACGTTAAATAATAAGCAGCAGGGTGTTCGCATGGCGGCATGATGGCATACTACAGTACGGTATCAAAATGTATGGATGTGGGACTGCGGGCAGCTAGCAGGGTGCAGCTAGCAGGGTGCGGCGTGCAGGCGGGACTTCAAAACACATGCTAGATGCTAAAGGGATGCCGGTGCCCTACGCCGCGCCCTACGTCACAGAAGTTAACGTGTCGGGCACCGTGCGAGTGTACAAGCATATGTAACAGGCACGCACGCATGCCGCGACAGAGCTCGCTCGGCACGCACCTGCCCCTACCCTTGTTAACATCACCAGTAAACGGACTGGTGATCGGCGGCTAGGGCGGCCAAGTAGATGCAAGCCGCAATAGCCAAGTGTATACAACGATGGCGGTGGCATCGCACACCTTAAAAATATCAGGAGCGACCAAATAATAAACCAGCGCGACTTAGATATGTGCTTAGAGTACAAACACATACACACACAGGATTTTGATCGATATGACGCCCCTCCAATGACGGGGTGCTTCGGCGGTCGTTCCCTATGGGGTATGGTTAGGTGCCCCTGGCCGGCCAGCGCCACCGCCGGATCAATGTGCAGCAACAAGGTGCATGAAGCGACGTTCGTTCCCTAGCCAGCGGCGTTCTAGCAGCCCATCATGACAATCCTTCAGATCCACCAACAGTAACACGAATAATTCATTCATTCAAGTTCATACATGCTATATATGTTGTGCGAGCTACAGGTCGGAGCCCGCCACTGCTGAATGCGCCGATCTAGACTAGACTAGGAAAGCACGCGCGAAATGGCAAAAGTTTGCGTCTGGAAATGGCAGGGTGATGCCTCTGGATATTTTCCCTTGCCAGCCTTGCTTCAATCTAGCCGGTCAACCAATTAAGCGGAGCAGAGACTGATGCGCCTCCTGCCCGCCCCGTCCACCTCCTTACATCATCGGCTGCTGCTGCATTCAACAAATGAACCCGCGTGCAGCTGGCGTGCGCGCAAATCTGCAGCCGCAACACTAGGAGCGAGACAGCGTAACACACGTGCTTGACGGACTCCGCCGGTTAGCAAATCTGCATGAATGGTCCTACAAACGTACCTGATAGCTACATACGAGCGAGAACGCCGCCAGGGAAATAAAGTTGGATCAATGGATCCGGTCATAAGTTGCAACAACATTAACCGCAATGCAAAACAGTGATAGATTTCTGCATGTCCACAGCAGCGCTCCGCATATTTCAACGTGTTTCAAGGAGCGCATGTACGCGCACATGCAGGTCCAACAGACTAACTGTCTGAGATCGGCGATGACATTAAGTCGTAAAAATGAAACTGCAACCCGCCGTCCCCCTCGTCGTCGCAACTGTACATGATTATGCCTAGGCGGATTGCGCGCATCATTTTTGGATGGCACCTACGCAATTTGCGTGTCAACGTAAGTAACGAATTGTAGATAGATGGCCATCTGGGCTGGTGAATCCTCCTATTCACATATTCTTGCTCATATGTAAAAGCGGAGGTCCACGCGCACATGCGCGACGCATGTTGCTGCCAGGCGTACGTCAAGCGTGCGGCAATTATTAATACTGCAAATGTGTTGCAACAACTGACGACATCAGGCATGCATCGTTCTGCTTCCAGATTACAACCTAGCGTGGGTGTGCACAGGAAAACGATTCTTTCGATTCTTTAACGACGAGTCTGTTGTAACGAAGACAGTCTGCATGGTTTTAACATTTCTGCGTTATGCTGCCAACCTGTGGACGCTGATGTCCGCGCCATCGTCTTCAAAGTTCCCTGACACGCCTGCTGTTTGGAGCGGAGCTACCACAGCCTTCTTCATGCTGCGACTCGATGCAGCTGCGGGCATCATCACACGTGCAGCTGCCACTGCCGCTGGCTGATTTCGGGGCGACGACGGCGACGGCGGGGACGGCGCTCCCACTGTGCAAGCACACCAGCGAATAACAAGGAAGGAGTAGATGTACCGATTCGTCATGTGCATGAACAGGTGTGGAGCGCCAATCGCGGCTCTGAGTCAGACGACATCAAACACGTTATGCAATGGCTGAATCAGCAGGCGCGCGTGCCTGTTTTGCAATTGGCAGTAGGCAGCGGGCTGATAACGGTTAATCGATGTTGTAACAACGCGGCACAACCTACGGCAGATGTGAGCCCAGTTATCGATAATGTTAAATAAATAAACAAAACATTAATAAAATATCGATTATATAACGTAATACATTATAAATACCTTGCTCGCCCGCTGGCGACAGCTTCCCAGCGCCATTAGCAGCGCGGTCGTCGTCGTTGTACGCCTCCAGCGTCATGTCCTTGGCCGACTTCGCGAACGGCAACCCCGCCTTCTGCGACGGGCTTTTCTTTGTACCCATCGCCACCGCTCCCTTCTCCAAGCCTCCGTCGTCGAAGCTCTTGAGCTTTTGCAGCTGAGCTTCCATAGTAGTTCCTCCAAACGAAGGAACACCGCTGTTGTTCTGAACCCCGAAGGTTCCAGGAAGCGGGGGCTGCTGCTGCTGCTGCTGCTGCTGCTGCGATAACGGTCCCCAGCCGGCGGCTGGGATGCCGGAGAGCTCCTGCCCCTGTTTCTGCTGCTGCTGCGTTTCTGCAGCCGGTCGCCTGGATGATGCCATGGGCATGAGTGCCACAGGCCCCGGCCCCAACTGCTGCAGCTGCTGCGTCTTGGCGCTGTCGCCCTTGGCGAATGTCGCAGGGGTAACCCAGGCGACCGCTGGCGCACCGTCTGAAGACGATGTGCCGACCAGCTCCGCGCGCATGATGGCATCCCCGACGGCTCCCCCATCCTTCCGTGGAGGTATGGAGGTAGTCCACGTAGGTAGACAAGAAAAGCATGTGTCAACATGAAGAATGTAAACATACGACGTAATTCTTGGGCCCCACGCATAATGGGCCTTCACGCACGCGCATACACACATACATACGCACACGCGCCGGCTCTCAACACATATTTTTTACTCGCACGCGCTGCCTGGGTAACAGATAACCGGCAGGCTATGAGGCAATGACGACAGCCTGCCTACTGTTTCCAACCGGTACTAACTGCCGTACAGTACGGCATACAGAGCGTCGTTTGTAATACGTGTTAAAGTGTCCTGCGTTCGCGAGCACGTACGACACTAACCTTTGTCACGTAGGTGACGATGCCGCCGTTGGTAAAGGCAGTGACCGGCATGACGGCGGCTTCGGGATGGTCCATGTTATAGGCTCGGCTGTAGTGCCTGCAGTATACGGTGTCGTGCGGCAACGCGTCTGTATCAACATGTATAAAGCATCATTGATCTGTCCTTACGGATGACGAGCTTGCATGCGATAAGCCAAAAATTCAAAACCCTAGCTAGCTATCCTCAAAGCGGCTTAGGGGTCGTCGGTATTTCGTAGTACCCGCTACCACGTCACGTGCACATCACAACACTTAAGGGTCGTTGGTGTAACCCTCAACTCTACCGCAGATGACAGCGTCGCCCACTAACGCACATAAGAAAGAGACACACGGACATACATACGTACACACGCACCTGCTGATATCGAGGCCATTCAGCTCCTCCTCTGGAGGGGCCCTCAACAACTTGAGTTTCTGGGAGCGGCAGGCAGGCGCGCATATGCACACGGCCGGATGATGTATTTGTATCCCTCCTTTCGTGCTGAGTAAATCAACTATTAGATCACCTTGTGTATGTAGTAATATGGCCAGGAAATACATGCAGCCTAATTACCCGTCTTATAACATTGGAAAAATACAGAGAAGATTAGCGTGGCCCCTGCGCAAGGATGACACGTACAAATTGAGAAATGGTTCTATTATGGGCCATGCAGGCGCTGTGTCTCATCGCTGCATACACGTACTTACACTGCTCGGGCCAATGAGCTTCCTTCCCCAAGCCGTCATCGTTCGTGCGTACAAACGGTATACGTATCGTACATTTGCCAATGCCTGACCGCAGCCAACACTAATTATAGCTGCCTTCAGAGAAGCCGTAATCCACACCGCGCACCTTTAAGATCCAGAAGAACGGGAACATGACGCCCAGAGTCCAGCCGGCGATTGTTAGGGCACCAATCACTTGGCAAGCAAGCAGCCGGGCCCCACCACCATAGAACAGTCCGTGCGGATAGCCATCTCGTGTGTACGTTTGCATGATATACTCCTGATTTTGACATACACAAGGACGCACACGCAAGCATGCACGCAGATACGGGTAAGGAACTAGGCACGGGCCGCGCGGGATATATGGGATGGAAACCGTGTGTGCGTTGTTCCCTAGTTAGTAGTGGTCATGCCATAAACACGGATGGACCAGGATAGGAGGGCGGGCCAGATACCAGCTAACAAAGTTATAAAGCTGTAGGTTTTCTGAGTGACCAGGCTCGCCCCCTCCCACGGAAGCAAGCACAACTTTCCTGCCTGCAGGTACCCCTCCGTCTGTACGACCCCTAAGCGATAAGGCAACTACTCAAGAAAACTATGCCGATTGTTCTTAATTGTAATAGCTGGCCGCTGAAAATGCCTCACAAGATGCGGGCGGAGCGCGTGTTATCAACGACATACATGCTACCGTACTATCTACAGCTACTACATTAAAATCATGAAGCGCATTCCGAAGTGATCGTTTACCATGAAAGGAGCCCGAGCTCGATGCTGCTGGTTTATTTCATCATGGCATGCAAGCATGTCTACCTTCTTTGCGAGCAGTCCCACAAACAGGACGCCGTACGCGCCACAGCCACCGTGCATTGGCGCTGCTCCCAAGGGGTCGTCTGGGGAGCAGTACGGCACAAGGGCGGGCAATGACAGCCGTACGGCACAAGGGTGGGAAATGACAGCTGTACGGCACAAGGGTGAGCAATGACAGCCGTACGGCAGAAGGGCGGGAAGTAACAGCCAAACGGCACAAGGGCGGGAAATGACAGCCGGACGGCACAAGGGTGGGAAATGACAGCTGTACGGCACAAGGGTGAGCAATGACAGCCGTACGGCAGAAGGGCGGGAAGTAACAGCCAAACGGCACAAGGGCGGGAAATGACAGCCGGACGGCCGTCAGGCAGCTAGGTGGGCGGAAGCAGAGTATTATTTAGACAAAAAGGAGAAACAACGACATATCGTGGATAGGACGAGATCCAGGTAACCAGGTTTGTATGCAGGCCCACACAATACCAGTGCAGGCGTCCCGTATTGCGATGAATACATGTGCGATTATATCGTGCCCCACGCCGCCGGGCCGGATCATTATCACGTAACGCGGAACTAAAGTACTTGTATGATTTCTCCGACAGGGCGCGGCATTCCCCCCTTGCTTGGCCAGCGTCAGCTTAGTTAGTGAGCTGACCTTACGTGGCCGGTATCAGGCCCGCGGGCGTGTGTGTGTGTGTGTGTGTGTGTGTGCCTGTGTTTGTGTTTGTTTGTGCATGTATGTGTGTGTATGTGCGCGTGCGTGTGTATGTGCGTGTGTGTTACATTCTGAGTTGCATTACCCCACCAGTTACGGGAAGGGCCAACGGAAGTAGGGCAATTAGGTTGAGATAAGGTGAACCCTGACCTGAGAAGTATGTACGTACGTATGTATGTGTTGAAGCAGCTCAGCGTAATGAGAGTTGCATGCCTGCCCGGGCAATGCCGCGGGGAGACACAGACATACAGGCACGCGGGCAGGCAACCAGGCATGCAAGCAAGCAAGCGCTCCTACAGACAGGCATGCAAGCAAGCCTACAGGTAGGCTGCTTGTTGTTTGGGCGCGCATCAGAACAGGCAGACCGCTATGTACCGCAGGTACAGCAAACCTAGTTCATGTCACCCGCTCACCAATCCTCAGCTTAATCAGCAGTATGCAGGCAAGGTCGAAGATGATCCCTGCGCACGCATATACATGAGATGGAACAAGGGCGGCGCGGTAAATGTGTGCACTGCCGAAGTGTGTACGGAGGCTGGGGACGCACTATGGACGCATTATTATTATTGTGGTAACTGTATTGGTAACTGTATGTAGATAGTAGTCAGCAGGTCAGTAAGCCCGTAGAGAGCAGGACCTGTCTTCATGGTGCACTGATTACTTGCTGTTAGTATATCACGACGAATGTCAAATCCCGTGATACGCACAGGATGAAACACTTGCACTATTTTCCGTTAGCCCGGCATCAGCATCGGGCCGCTTGTACGGCCGGACGCTTGTACGGCCGAACGCTTGTACGGCCGGACGCTTGTACGGGCGAAACGAATCTCAGGGCGCGGAACCCGCACAATGGAGGACGCTACAGAATTTAAAAAGCCCCGTGCGTGAATGATAACCTGGTGAACCGCAGCACCGGTATCGGTGGCATTATTAATGGTTTGGTGTGCGACCGACGCAGCGAATGGCTAGGGTCTCTTACGGGCACTCCGTCCTGCAAACAGGCACGCACGCACCTGCGCCTGAGCCACAAAGTATGGCAGCCCAGGGCTCGTACACGTGGCATCCAGCGGTGACCGCCACAAAGCCGCACAGCACGCCGTTGCAGAGGGCGTAGAGGTCGAATGTCTGGATGCAGCGTCGTGAACATAGTCGAGCACTTCAAGCCAAACATGCTAAGTGACTACTGGGTGGACCTGCCCGGCATATGGACCAGGCGTCGACAGGACGGCTAAAGCAATAACCCGCAAGTCCGTAAGGACGCTGGGCGCTTACCCCAGCGCACACAGATCGACCTGTCTATTCTCCCAGGCCTTACTCGTACGTGAGAAATGAGTTAACAAATGTTAGATCGCTCTGATGGAGCTAGCTAGCATGTCGCGCGTCATACGACTGTAGCATCGAACAAAACACGTGCGTACGGCAGACCGCTACCCCGACACGTCCCTGCACTGCCCCCGCCCCCTCCACATGTGATTCGTATGGCTCGGAATACCCTTCAAGTTAAGGCAATGCCACCTACTAAAATTCATCCAACCCATACGCCGTGTACATGCGTGCACCACACACCCGCGTTCCGAGCAGAGTCCATGCAAAACCGTCAACACTGGCCGCTTCCCTTCCCTAACCCCCATTCCTCTCAACAACCCCACCCGGGCTCCCCTGCATGTTCCCACAGCCATGCAATACAGTAATCTACGTACCCGCGTTCTCAGCAGAGTCCAAATAAGGCAGCCCACACCGCCAGCAGCACCCGCCAGCGTGGTAGTGACAGCCGACCTTGATGCCACGTCCGCAGCGGCTGCTGTATCGATGAAGAGCGTAGACACAGGATTGAACCCGTACCTGCGTTTATTATTTCACGGCATGCACGACAGCAGCACGACATGTACAGCGTACGAGATGCATAGAATGGACGACACGGTATGACATGTAGAGAGGACATGTATAGAGTCTACGGCATGGTGCTGTGCGAACACAACCGCCGAAACATTACCCAAAGGAAAGCAACAAAAGCAAAATTAAATGCATACATGTACGTGCATATGCATGCCGTACAAGGCGCTGGTTCGCTAGGTTACACTCTCACCCGCCCAGTACGGTGATGGCGATACGGGAACGCACGCCCATTCACGTACATTGCGCACACGTGCATGCATTACACACAACTGTACGGCGCACACCCGATTGGATTCCCCATGCTTATTCTCGGGAGGCCCCGTTTCCTCGCACCAGGTACTCACCATCCGAACCACAACAGGACGGTTCCCAGCACTACCAGCACCGCCGAGTGCCCGGGCAATGGCACCGGCTGGTTCTCAATGTCAAAGCGGCCCATGCGGGGCCCTAGCAACACGGCACCCGCAAGACCTGCGACGGTGGAAGCACACGGGCAATATGGGGAAGCATATAATGGGATAATAGTGGAGATTATTAATATACCACACACTGAGCTGTGGTGGCATTTGGCAACGAAGCAAGGATGCTGGGATTCTCTTGAGGCAAGCACACTGCTGCCTGCCACAGCTTTACGGTGGTGTTTGTCGGGGGGGGAGGGTCGGCCGCCGAAAAGGGGAGGGACGCCGCCTGCATGCATACTAACACCCCCACAGGCAGGCGCAACGCAGCAATGATGTCGCCCTCGTGAATTGGCCTGGGTTCGCCAGTCCCGACCCCATGACCCAATTAACCGTAGATCCGAACAACCCGAACGCAAACATCACAAGGTCCACCGCAACACAGACCCTATCCCTGCCATGTAATAACCCGTGCTACTGTACCTGAGAGTCCTCCTAGCATGTGTACAACACCGGAGCCGGCAAAATCCATCATGCCGCACCGCAGTAGCGGCTTCAGGGTGCCGTACCCAAGCCAACCCTTGCTGCACCACACCCAATGCGCCACGAGGGGGTATAGGAAGGCGGAGATGAAGGTGGAGTAACCTGTGCGAGTGACGCACGAAACGCGTTAAGGGTGGCAACGGTCCATCCAATTATCCGGTTGGAATCTCGGTGCGAGAGCGTAACCAATGATGAAGGGAGTTACGTGTGTCCATGGGCAAATAGAGCGCAAGAGAGGTGATGCGTAGTACCCTGATTGTCGATCGGACTGCTTCGCCCTCATGCATCTGATGTCCAGCCAGACCAGCCGGCGGAGTTAAACTGCAAGCCAGCTGCGAAGTTAATCCCTGCCTTGTATGCAGTTACGTTTAAACGCGGGCGCAAGTAACTTGCAAGAGCTCATAAAGACCACTAATCCATTCGTTCCTAGCCTTTGCACACATCTCCGACAAATGCACTCCCGCACCTTACCTTGGTAAAGCACGTACATACCGACTGAGAACGGCCGACCAAGCGACCAACTGATCGGTCTATTCAACCCGCCACACAAATTGGCTTTCCATAACACCACAACACACACACACACACACACACACACACACACACACACACACACACACACACACACACACACACACACACACACACACACACACAGAGTCGCTGCCGTTGAGCTCAGGAAATAACGCCCCACAACTACTCATTCCGCTCCTTCAGGCACGTGTATGCATGCACACGCATATGACCGCCACGGCACGTCGCGTGGGCAGTGAGGGAGGTAAGGCCGTCACCGCTGGCGCCACTCACATAGATAGGCGTTGAAGTTGCAGCGCTCAGCCACAGATCCAGCAGGGATGGTCACGGCGGTGGCGCAGAAGGCCCACTGAAATACGAAGTCCAGCCAGCGACCTGCGTGTCGTCATGTGGGGAGTAGCAACGAAGCTCAAGGTGGAACACACACGCGAACAGATGAGCCAGGAGGCTAGCAGCTGTGTAGGCATGCGGGTAGGCAGGTGCGCAGCCAGATGTGGAGGCAGACATGCAGGCAGAGACCAGACGTACGGGACGACATGCAGGAAGGTAGGTAGACAGGTTAACAGGTTTGCAGGGAAGATGGCAGCGAAGTGGGCAAGCTGGTACACAGGTAGGCGGACAGATGGTCACGCACGGTATTGAGCGGCCAGGCGGAGTGTTGGCTACATGGAAAGGCATACTCCTTCCTTGTTGCCGCACAGGAAATTGCCGCCGCCGTGCAGTACCACCCAGCTGCCCAGCCTGCCCAGCCACCCAGCCTACCAAGCCAACCAATCAGCTAGCCATCCGGCTAACAAGCCAGCGACCTAGCTGGCCAAGGAAGTCAACCATCCCTGCATTAGGGCTAAATATTTTGCTCTCACCAGTGCCACTTCCCGTGTTGTGAGTTGTCACACGCGCCAACGCGAACATGGCATCGCCGATGAAGGGGTTGGGTTTGTCGCCGATACCGAATGCGAAGC
The DNA here is from genome assembly GCF_000143455.1 of Volvox carteri f. nagariensis. Taxonomy (NCBI): domain Eukaryota; kingdom Viridiplantae; phylum Chlorophyta; class Chlorophyceae; order Chlamydomonadales; family Volvocaceae; genus Volvox; species Volvox carteri. Next base: position 423,980 of record NW_003307562.1, read on the forward strand.
CAAAGCTACAATATGCATTTGCAAAGCAGGTTCAGGGAATCGGAGGGAGGTAAGAGAAGGAGCGGATAATGGTGGATGAGCAGCGGATTCAGGATTGTGGGGCGCGTGGGCCGCGTTTGCAGGTGGTGGGGGTTTGGAGGGGATTGTTTGACCACGGATCCCCAAAGCACGTCTCGGTAAGTTTCTGCGCCATGCGTCTCATCGTGCGTACAGCTCTGTGCGTCTGTACGTCTGTGAGTCTATCCGTCTGTGATTCTGCCTGTCAGTACGTCTGGGTGTCTATAAATAGTTGGGTGTGCCAGATTTTTAACTTCTTATGGACATGCTGCTTGAACGTGCAACAAAACGCAGGGCAAGGCAGCCCCAAGGAAACCGTGCTTTCACAGCAGTAAATGCAAGCAAGTGCACCCATCCAGTCCAGTGCAAGCCCTTCAGCATGGCACTCGAAGCACGGCAGGTATGCATGTCGCGACCCGTGCAGCTAGCCAGCTATCCACTTAGACCCATTACTTCCGATACATGTGTGTGCATTGTGGAGCTTTGTCTCCGTACAAACACTCTGTGTATGGAACTATGGTTCCATGTGTACATACATCAGTACATACATACGCCGTGGAAATTCTTCCGGTTGGGCCCATATATACATGGACATGCCGCGAGGGTCGAGTTATGACCTAGCCATGCATGCATGCATGCACGCATGTGTTCATGCAACACCTTGACACACGTACACATGCATACGCACCCAATTAGATACCACATCAGGGCCGAGGCGCAGGCGTCCATCAATGTCTGGAGAAGTATGTTAACGGCGTTTTTGGAGCGGATCGCGCCTGCCGCCAGCTGTAGCAGCAACAGCAGGCAACGGAAATCGCGCGCGCACATGGATGGCTACAAGCTACAAGCTTCAGTACTTTGTACGGCCCAGGCGAACATGAATGCTCGTGAACTACACGCACACATCGCCAATAATCACACTGTACGAAGCAATGCATCATCACGACATGCGCGTGAAGGGCCGCGAATAATTGGATTAATGATGGCGTGCGGACGGGAATACATGGATGCCTAACACGGCCCTGCACGATGAGCTGCACGGCAGCAAGCAGCAATAAGGCATACGATACAAGACACGCGTACATATGTGGGAGGGTTGGGCGAAAAGTACAACAGCAGGATAAAAGCAATGTCAATCCAACTGGCACGCAAGGAAGGCGCCTTGTTAAGATTAAGTTCCTTTATGCTGCCAAGGTTCGAGTGCTTGGTAGGTTGTTCGTGGTCATGTCTGACTCAGTCGGCCGACTAAGGACGACTTAAGAGTTCCTCAGCCGTCCTCGGCCCGCGCTTCAGGTGCGCGGAACACGTGAATACTGACTTACGCACCATAGCAAAGCCGCCATGCATAACCTGCATGCACAAAACGAATACTAATTGTATTTATCATGCATACCTCTGCGAGCTTTCGTAGCTGGAATCTTCATAACCCTAAGCCCACAAACGTATTCATTCTGCACCGGTCGCAAATAGCAATGCAGCTGTAACTCACAAAAACGAGCGCTGTTCCAAAGAGGAGGTAGAACTGGTTAACGCCATTCCTGAGATTTTCTACCTGGGCGGCAGCAGGGTCGCAACCGTTGTGGGTGAGTTGGACGTGCGTGTGCATGAGATACTAGAGCGAGGTAAAAACTAAATTAAGGAAGCCTGTAACGCACATTTAGAGCGGTCTCTCGTGTGGCGTCGCATATCGCCAGGGCCACCGCCTCTGGATTCGGAAGGGAACTGAGAGCTGCACTCAAGCTGGATAATATTTCTGGTGGGCATTTCATGTTTTTTTATGCTACTTTGCAGCAGCGTCCAGTCTTTCTGTCGGACCAACACTTCCTTTTGTGTCAACAAAACATACAAACATATTCATTAGAGCATTATAAGCACTAGCAAAATTCAGTTCCTCAGTTTCAAGACTCAAATCGTCATTTATTAATTCATGGCGCAAGCCGCTTGGGCTGCTGCCGTGAGGTCGCTCGTAACCCGATCAGCTCGATGGGGTCGAACGTTCCCCCTTGCAAAAGCTGATCACACCAATTTTGATTCCATGATTGTCCATTATGTTACGCAACATCTGGTGCTTATGCAAATGAAAAGCGAGTCGAAGTTGCCCAACTTTTCCTCACTGCATAGCGGCAAATCATAAATTCACCCCAGTAAATCCTGGAACTACCAAAGCTGCAAATCATGCAGCAAAGTGGATGCCAGGGCGGCGAAATCACTGGCGCACATGTGACCGATTAGTGCCTCCGTTTTTAGGGAAGTCTTAAGGTCGCTAGGGCTGCGGCAGCAGGCTGAGCTACTTTGTTCAGAGCGAATGTCGTGGCATCAACTGCCGGGGAAAAAAGCGGGGTCGCACCGCTTATTTTGGGAACTTCCGTAACCTCGTCAAAGTGTGATTAAGCGATGCACTTGGCACAGTTCCTTATCATGAAACTTGTATCGTAACTCCGTTTTCCATGCCTCGAAACCCATCCTTGAGAACAATTGCTTTCAAGAGCTTAAATATTTCTAGATTCTCATCCTGCACTTCATATCCAGCTAGTCCGGACGCTAGTCGTGTCATACAGTGTCATACGTAATGCTCTCTAGCCGCAGCACGTGACTTTGCGTGCAGTGTTACCCATGATATATAATGATACTCGAATGATACTTTTACAACAGGCGACGAAAGGCCCAGGCTGCTGGTTCCAGCCGCCGACTTGGAGAGAAACTCGGCAGCTACGAGTCCTCATGTCCGTTTGTGGTAACGAATGGTAACGAATGCATTTGCGTATAAGGTCCCCAGCCAGTAAGATTGTTTACCAACCTTGGCTGCCAAATCCTTCCGGCTAAGGAGAACCCTAGAACTTAAAATCTTATAACTTTAAACCCTAGAAGCCCTACATAACTCGAAACCCTAGCTACCTATTGACCAGTCCAGGATACCTTGGAGTTAGGTTGGGAAATAATATACAATTAAAGTACAGGCCCGGCATCGCCCCGTTTGGGGACTGCGTCCGTCCCGACATCCTGCACTGCACTCCTATTCATAACTCATTATGGATAGGTTATGGCAGAGGATCATCTGGATACTGGATCCAGAAGATCACAGGTGCCTTGCTTCCCCTGGATAATTTTGTTCCAGCCATACATGGCCTCGCATTTCTGCTTGCTGCTTCCTGCAGTGCAACTAGTGAGGTGGTGAATGCCAACTTACAATGGAGATGCCTGCTGCCTGGTGAACGATGTATGAATGGCTTTCGACTTTAGACTTTAGGGCTTTGGACTTTAGGCGAGTGCATAACTGTGTGCAGTAACTGTGTGGCGGAGCACAAACTGACGAGAGCCAGAGAGAGCATGTAGGGCAGGATGATATCAGAGCAGGCCGGTGTAGGATTAATGGCCAGCTAATGGCCACTCCGGACAGGGCCCACTAGATGACGAGAACAGACTGCTGTAAAATACGAACTGCTCTGCATGTGCCATAAGCTTTACGGCTACTTAGGCTTGGAGCATGATCTGCACTTCTTGTTACAAGCAGCTAAGGAATGTGGCTTCCAGCTGCCATATATAGGAATAAAATCACGATTCCATAAGTACGACATAGATCTATAGAGGACAACAATAGAGAGGTCTGACCGGAATCATGTCTAGTTCACAACACTGCACAACACTCCCCCGCGGGCAGACCTCCATCCACGTCCAAAAATCACCATCTAGCGCATTCCTACTAGTGCCATCACACATGCAAACTTCTTATGCTGAGGCAAGAACAACGCCTTCATCAGGCAATCCGCCACTATGTCTGCAGGCTTGACGTAACGGAATGAAACCTCGCCCCCTGCGGCATGCTCACACACAAAGTGGTGCAGCACAACTGCGTGCTTTAACCGAGCAGAAAAGCTCGGGTTACCAGCCATCTTAATAGCTGCCTGGTTGTCACACACAATGCTCACTGCCCTCGCACTCTGGCTATCGCCGGTGTGTAACGCCTACACAACCGCAGCCTGCCTGGTGCAGTCACCAGCACGCAGGCGGAACGCCGAAGCATCTTGCCTGTGCTACTATATTGCCTTTTGCTCTTTGTCCTGTCCTCGCATGTTTGCGCCTTCCTTTTCGTCTTTCTTGGTGGAATTTCCGTAGTGTTCCGAACACTACGAGCTGTCCGTGTGCTCCCGTGTCGGGGCCCTGTGTTTTAGTCTTTGCATTTGGTTGGTGCAGTCTTCTTGGGGGTGGGTCCCGGCTAGGGCCTGCATTCCCGTTCTTTGGCTGTGCTCTTCCTTTGCTACTTACGGGAAAAACGTTTGCTTTGATTACGCATACGTTCTAGGTGCTCTGAAAGCACCGCGCGAATGCTGAATTCCTGAACGAGTAAGGGCATGCATTTGCAGTATGCCGTGGAACCGCGCAGCATTACAATACCGCATAATGTCACAGTCACGCGTCAACTACCTGCCGTACAACTGCAGTTAGCTCCAGTTCATCGCCAACATGGTGCATCCTCATCTCCAGGACTCGCATTGTTCTGGTTTGAATCTGATGACTAACAGAATAACGCAACACGCACAAAGAGGATAGGTTAGCCTTAAGACCTTATCTCGCGTGAGCATAACAGCAAACCAAAGATGATGGACTACATAAAAGATACTTGGAGAGAGCTGCGACGAATGAATTTGCGACAAATGATGGTGCAAGGCCTGCAACTAGGCAAGTTCCACACTCGCTCCAAGATAGCCTTCGTTACGTATGGCTTGTGCAATCACTAATTTACCAATTCGATGATATTACTGGACTCTTACGATTATAGGTCTAATCGTCACCTCCGCGCTCATGATCTGGAAGTCGCTAATGCTGGTGACAGGAAGCGAGTCACCGGTATGTGCCTCAGTTATCATTGCTAAAAATGTCTGGACTGAGGAGTTAATTGCCTGATTTCTTCAGGTCGTAGTGGTGCTGAGTGGCAGCATGGAGCCTGGCTTTTACCGTGGCGATATTTTATTTCTCAACATGGGGAAAAAGCCGATTCGAACAGGCGAAGTTGTCGTCTTCAACTTGGACGGACGCGAAATCCCTATTGTGCACCGTGTAATTAAGGTGCACGAACGGAGAAATGGCACGCATATAGATATCCTTACGAAGGCGAGTTCATTATATAATTGATTGAGGAATAGGGGGGGGCAAGAGGGGACTGAATAGCTCGGTTCCGGGGACAAGGAGAAATGTTTTCGGGTTCTGGTTTGCCTATGACCACTGCCTGGTTTGAACATCGAGTCGAGTCGCTCGCTAGTTCCATAACATTTCGTACGTCAAGGTGTATCTAAACCTGTGCAGATCCTATTTCTGCAATAGGCGTACCATGCATGTAAATGCATGACTTTCTCTCCCTTCCCGTGCGGTGGGGCCCCATGGATATCCTTTAATGGTGCTTGCTCGTGTCAAACCAGGGAGACAACAATTACGGGGACGACCGCGCTTTATACAACGAGGGGCAGGAGTGGCTCCACCAGCACCATATTATGGGGAGAGCTGTAGGGTAAGTAATGACTGTTGTCAGCAGGCAATCTCTGCTGCATCCCGGAGCTTGCGGCCATGTGCAGATGCATGTATAGCTTAGTCCCCGTATCCCCCTTTGCATTCTGCAATCGTATTAGGTTTGTCGCAATCGCTCTTCCGTTGCGAGCACTGGATTGAATGGCGGTAGCTGCTGTGGTCATTTGGGAGCATAGGGACAGAGGGGGGACAGGTTTCGAGTCCAACCTTTACGGTACTCGGTGCTACGAACCGGGAAGGGCGTAGGCGTCACACGGTCAGCCAGAGACCATGCGGAAGGCACATTGCGGTCTGCTTGGTAGAACTGTATATGTGGACTGACCTGCCATCGACCTTGAACCTCTTTCCGCCCTGTCCCGCAGCTTTCTCCCAAAGGTTGGCATGGTGACCATCATGATGAACGACTACCCTTTTCTCAAATATGCGCTGATTGGCGTTCTGGGCATACTGGTATTGACTAATAAGGAGGGTTAGTCTTGACGACGCATGGATGTTTTGGGGACGTGTAATCCAGTTGGTCGGAAGGTGCATTATGCATCGGGTGTTGGGGCGGCACCGGTCGGGAGTTTTGAGAACTGATAAAACTATCTTCTGGTTGTTACGCGGCTGAACGGATACTGGCAAGCATTGCGGTAACACATGGTGATTGACCAATGCCCAAGACTTGGGTAAACAATCCTGAAGGCAAGAACTCGGAAGTCCTATTTCACAACAATTATATTGTTAAAGTATCAGGGATACCAGTTATGTAACGCTACCATGCTATCTTACATCGTTACACGCGCGTTTGCGCTCATGCTACACCTGTGATTCCGGTTATCAGTTGTCATTGTCGTAGTTTACGACAAATGCAACTAGCAGACCAAGCGAAAAGGAGGAGTACCCATTAGCATTCTTTGCCTGCGAGGAAAATTGGCTAAAACGCTGACGATGCTGTCATTCGACAGATAGCTGTGATTTAACCCGCCAACCTCTTGACTACCGACTGTGGTCCTTAATTGGCAGAATGAACTTTAATAAAAAATAGGATCTATATCAAATAACTAAAATTGTTTCTGGGTTACCGACTTTAAGTTTGGGTTCCATTTCCATCTTGTTTGAGCTTGAGCTCAACCCTGTAACGAGGCGGACGGAGTTTCTGACATCATTTGGTGGCAGTAATGGAGCCGGAGTATGCCTCAGCTGCTGGGGCATCCGGGCACGCTCAGCCTTCTTCACCTTTGCGGGACCATAGTCGGCATAACCTTCATACATCAAGCCCACTGCGGAGTCCCATATGGTCACCCAAGTCGCGTGTGACGTATAGCGATCGGTTTATTCCGTCTCGGGCTGCGGCAGCCAGGCTTGATTACAGTATTCTCGACCGCGAAATGGCCACTTCTGACGTCTTAAAGCAGGCAACAGATCGGGAGGTGAGAGCAGCAAGGTATCAAAGGACAGATAATTAAGCGCCAGCTAGCTGATGGTAAACCCACAGTGACCCCAGGGCCAGCCACGCCGCTTTGTAACGGCCGGGAAAGCGGCACTTCCTCCTCTAATAGGAGGGAGTTCTACACCAGAAGATGCGACGTGTCCGCGGAACCCTTTTAAGTTGGGCCGATTTGGAGCTGACACCTATTTTGCACGGTGTGCGCCCCTTGAACTGCGTCTCCCTTGTGATTGCGCTGTAGGACTTAAATCCAGCCTACAACTTGCTCCTCCGGTCAGAGCTTTTGGGTTCATCCTGTCCTGGTCCTATATCGCCCGACAAGGTGCGTGATCCCGGTTGGGTCTCTCAGAATCCCTGGACCATGCACCGGGAATAATATGCTGTTTTTTATGCCTGGCTTCGCCCTCCCTACCGCATGTCTCCTTTCTAGTATCTGCACGTTTTATCCCATATCCTCGGACCTATACCTGCTGCGAATGCTAACATGTTGTGCGTGCTGCACTTGCACGTATACCTGACGTCTGAGAGCAGGTCCAGCAGCTCGAGCAGCTTCGCGCTCCCGCCAGCCCAGGGAAAAGCCTCTTCCGCTTTAAAACGGGAGACGTCCACAGCCCGCATGGTGGTCCGGCTGCTCAGAGCCCATTCGTCGTGTCTCCAGTCGGAGACGACACAGCTGCGGGGTCGCCCTTCGCCAGCCCCCGGCGCGCACAGCGAAAGATCGCACGGGCCCCCTTTAAGGTAGGCCCTTGATGCCAGCATGTTCTTTGGTGACTGTGGTGACTATTAAGTTTTGACCAAGTTTTCTCACGGCACATTCTGAAAACGGCTGGGTTGATAGGTGCAGTCGTGTGCGACTTGGAGCTTGGATGTGGGTCGCAAATTGTTTGTAAATTGGAGCTAGAGGGTGATGGATGATTCCCGCTGCAGGAGGCCCCCTCGGAGGGGCGCTCCCGTTTCGAGGGCCGAGCCACAGTCCCTTTGCGCTTGTGTAGCTCAAAAGAAGGATGGCCGTCCTGTTCCTGTTCATGGTTGAAGAAACAGCACACAACAACTCCTCTGGGTGACCGTTGCTTCTGTGCCCCGTGGTCTTGCTGCCAATTTTTCATGTCCCAGGTTCTGGATGCGCCCTCTCTGGCAGACGACTTCTACCTGAACCTCGTGGATTGGTCCTCACAAAACGTGCTGGCCGTGGGTCTCGGTACTTGCGTATACCTCTGGTCGGCAATGAGCAGCACGGTACGTGTCTGTGCGTTCGGAGCAGCCTGTGGTTCTGCACATCCGAAGTTTCGATGGCTAGGTATAAGGACTGACAGGGACAAGGATTGAAGTAACCGGGGGCGCTGGCGTCGTGATGTGAAGCGATTCAGTGCGGTGGCGCGGTTACATGCGAGGGTCTGTACGTCATCTGGGTCGGTTTGCCTGCACTCAGATAGACCGGAAAGGATTCCATTAGCGAACGTGATCTGGATTTGCATGGGAGTGCACGTGTGAGGCAGCTTGCCGATGTGGGTCTCGGTGGGAACACACAATAAGAAGCTTGGAAAGCGTCGCTGTGGGCGATTGCTGTAGAATGAGGTGAAAGGTGTTGGGGGGGAGCCCGTATTATGCGGCTTTCAACCGATGTGGGTCGGTGGGTCGCGCTGACCCACATCGATTAGATGTGGGACATCCCCTAAAAAGACCGCAACCTCCACGTTATCCCATGATGTCATGCCACTCCTTGTCATGTCATGCCCCGTCATGTCATGCCATGCTGTGTCATGTGGCGTGGCAATGGTAAACAAGCTAAAGTAGACTTCATTCCAAGGTTCCATGCATGTCCTAAGGCGCGCTGGCTGAAACTGCTTGAGTTGGTGTACAAAGGACCAGTGCTGCCGCAACTGCATACCAGCGCCACCCTGCTCTGCCCTGAGGCCACCAGCGCGCCTGGTAACCGCAGGTTCCACTCTCTTCAATAAGGAGCGCTGGCTTGATATCTCACCGACCTTTCACCTAGAGGGTTCGTGCGTCACCCACGCCCTATCATCCACCCTTTGTGGTTGCTTCCCCCTTCCCATCCTTTGGATTGGGGCGTCGGCATTTGATCTTTACGTGCTTTTACCTGCTTGTTGCATGTGTGATTCTCGTGCCTTGCCCACCCGTAGGTGACCAAGCTCTGTGACCTGGCGCCGCACGACACGGTGTGCAGCGTGGAGTGGAGCAGACGTGGAACCTTCCTCTCCGTGGGCACCAACAGCGGCAAGGTGCAGATCTGGGACGTGGCCAAGCTTAAGCTGGTGCGCACGCTCGAGGGCCATCGCGCGCGCGTTGGGACGCAGGTGAGAATGAGTGTGCGTGTGTGTATATGTGTGAGAGAGTCAAGAGTCACCGTAGCTTTCAACCTGCAACAGACAGCCGGGGCTCTCGTCCCTTGACCCCAAAGGGCCGAAGACAGCATGTAGCTTGGTGGCCTTGATGCTCGAGGGCTAGGGGGAGGGCTCTCGCATGCAGGCCTCGTCCAACATCCTCGTGTGTGGTGTTTCCCTTGGGCGGCGCGAGGTTCTCACGCTCGCTTGATATGTGAAACCCGTTTTGGGGTCCTCTTCTTTCACGGTGCCATGTCCTGATGGCGGACGCTGCGGAGGGGAGTTGCCTGAAAATGCCAAACTGCCTGAGAATGACATGACATGGCTTCGGTGCAACCAATCAACATGCTCTCGCGAAAGTGTAATACCTTCCTGTTATGTTGTTCCTGTTTAAGAGTCACTTGCGGAGTGGCTTCATTAGTGTGATGGCAGACATACATACAGGTTCTCGGACTACGAAGCGGCCTCTTGCCAAATGGCAGAAGGACGGATGACGCTAGTCATCAACATCCACCTCGCTCGCAGGCCAAAGGGCGAACAGAGGGGCGTGTGCACTCCCGCAAGCACTTAACAACAAAGCATTGTGCATGAAAACATCCCGCTGCACGTCACGACTACACGGCAAGCGCTTGTCCTTGTGCACACGCCGTGCGGCCGTTTAGCCCGACTTTTATTAAACCGCAACGAGCCGTAGGATGGATAGCCCGGTAGACCGGTCTCCCAAGCAATGCTGTGGGTTCGACTGCCCACCGAAAACCAGCGGCCCTAGCGAACCCACTTATCCATTCACTCACCGCGACCCCAATCCGCTGATTTGCTGGCTCAGGCCTGGGGCTCGCACGTGTTGTGCAGCGGCAGCCGCGATCGCCACATCCTCCAACGCGACATCCGCTGCCCAGAGCACTTCACCGCCAAGCTGGTGGGGCACCGGTCCGAGGTGTGCGGCCTCAAGGTGTGCGGGCCTCAACCCGGAGGGTTTACGCGGACCGCAAGAGTTAGATGGGGGAGACAGACGAACCACAGACGGGTGAAGCTGATACTTCAGGAGAGGTAGACGGATACTCTAGGAACAGACGGATACTGCTGAAAGGGGGGGGGAGCTTACCAGGCCACCCTGATTGCGAGTCCAGTCCGAAAGGGTGCGGAGAGTCGGTGGAGGCGGGATTTGACAGCCCCGAATTTGCTAGGGGGAACCTGCGCCTCGGTATTTCCCACATGACGACATGGTTTGATTGCGGCTTTCAGATGCTATGGATACAATGGTTCAGTTTGTCGGAGTCGGTATTTGAAAGAAAACCTAAGAAACCCTAAGTCGGTATTTGAAAGAAAATGTCTTCGCCATGGCAGGCATGCTCGCTCGCCGACCCATGTATTTCTCGGCTTCCGCTTCCGCTTTTTTCTTTACGCAGTGGTCCCCGGATGACCGGCAGCTGGCCAGCGGCGGCAACGACAACCAGCTGTACATCTGGTCTTTGCCGTCGTCGTCACCTGTGTACAAATTCGCGGACCACACCGCCGCCGTGAAGGTGCGGAAGGACTAAGGTTAGGGCTACGAAGAGGGGATGCGACATGGATGGGTGAGCACGTCACCGAATGGGTCGCCTGGCCCAAACCATTTCCACATCATGGAAGCTGGGTCTTGAAACTTACGTACATACGTACATACACAAGCACACACGAGGTATCGCTCGGTTGCCGGGGACCTCCTGTTAATGGGAAACCTGTCCCGGTCCTTTGTTTTGCTCTCGGGTGATGGTAATGCGGGCCTGCCGGAAAACATATAGGGGACACGGCGTGTCAGGTGTGCTTGGTGCAGAGCCATCCTTGGGATTGTATATCCGGTTGCCGTTTGGTTGGCTCAGAATTAAAGAAAGTGTTGGAATCTAGGAAATTGCAGATGTCTCGTGCATTTGGGATGTTTTGTTAGTTATGTTTCCAGTTCATGCAGTTGTTTTGATTTTTTGCGGTGACTTCACAGTTACACACACATGTAAACAGTCGTCGATTAAACTGTGGTACCGTCCACTGCACTGCGAGCTGTTGCTGGCGCCGAAACTATGCCCCGCCGTGCGATATTGTCCCATGCCGCCTGTCGTGCGGACTCACTCTGCGGGCCAACACCACATGTAATGATGCTTTCATTGCCCATCTCACCGTGTGTGTGTAGGCCATCGCCTGGTCCCCACACCAGCACAGCTTGCTAGCAAGCGGCGGGGGGACGGCGGACCGCTGCATCCGGTTCTGGAACACCGCCACCGGAATGCCACTCAACTGCATCGACACGGGCAGCCAGGTGCGGATGGGCGGGCGGGCGGGCGGGCAAAGTGATGCACGGTCCGGAAGCTTACACCTCTTCGTTGGGGCGTTTTTCTTGCCGCTGCTGCTAGCATGAATCTTGTGTATGCACGCGTGCGGATAGTGACGGGAGGGGGACATGTACGCAGCTGGGTCTGGCTGCTTCTATTGCCGGTCTGGTTGCGCCTTGCCAGTCATGATGTGTGTCTGTCTGTCGCGCGTCGGGTTGCTCTCTGCCAGTCACGATGTGGGTCTGTCTGTATCCTTATTTCCAATACTAGCAATGCCTTCCCCCGGGGGCAGCTCCAGAAGTTTTGTAGCCTGAAAATGGCTTGGGATGTGGCCGGAAGAACAGGTTAAGTGGGTTATTCCTTCACTGCCTGTGGCGATGGGCCTCGCTCGACTTTCCTTCCCTGGAGCATGGTGCTGCCGTATGGGTGTTACGAAAGCTTTTGTACAGCGGATTTGGCCGAGCCGGTTCGCGCTTCTTGCGCCGGGGGGTATGCGCACATGGCATAGCGCGGCACGGCGCAAGACAAATGACCCGGCAAATGACCCGGCATGCCTGGGCTGCATATGATGTATGGCATCTATTGTGCGCGAGAAGACCGCGGGATTTGTCGCGTGGGTTTTCTCCTACAGGTTTGCAACATTTCCTGGTCCAAGAACGCCAATGAGATCGTGTCCACCCACGGCTACAGCCAGAACCAAGTCATCATCTGGAAGTACCCCTCTATGGCGAAGCTGGCGACACTCACAGGTGCGGTAGGGTCGTGTGTATGAGTGTATGTCCCTTCATGGCGCGTTCCTGGTTAACGTACGCATGGTCCTGGCTTGGGACATCTCGCATCTGAACAGCTGTTCCGGAAGACGCGACTGCCTGCGCCTTGGGGCTAAATCCTGGGCGCCATGGGTGTTTATCTATACAGCTGCGCAGCTGTTTACCTGTTCACATGTACAGCTGTGGCTTTGTGCAGCTGTCCGCCTGAACAGTTGCACTGCTGCTGGTTCCTTTCCGTCCTCTTTCCTTCTTTCTTTCAGTCTGTCCCGTTCTGTCCCGCCTCCTTCCCTTCCCATGACGTCTTAAGGACATTCCTGCCCGATACGTTTCGCTCAATCGCCTGCATCCCTGACCGCCTGATTGTCATTTTTTTCCGTCCTGTTGGCGTCCCCTACACGTGCCCCGTCCTCCTCCTCTGCCCATCTTCGCCTCCTCAACTGACGCGGCTACGATGTCCTGCAGGCCACACACTGCGAGTGCTGTACCTGGCCGTGTCGCCTGACGGGCAAACTATCGTCACGGGCGCCGGCGACGAGACGCTCCGTTTCTGGTCCGTTTTTCCTTCGGCCAAATCCTCTGGGCCCGACACAACGGTTGCCAGTATGAGCCGTACGACGATCCGTTAAAGGGGCATCTTGTTTTGGCATCTCCGGGCTCCAGCCGAAGCAACCGCTGGCAGCGGCCTCAGGTTTTGCGCTGAGGAGAAGCTGGTAGAAGGTTTCGGAGCTCTTACGGTTGTGACAGGCTTCATGCAAGCACGAGGCCGGCTTTGGTGAAGCTTTCTGGGCTGACTGCAAAAATACGTACGACAGGTACGGGCGCGAGCCCAGCTGATACCCACAAGTCCAGGCGCTGAGAACGCGGTTAGGGTTTGAAGTGTGCGCGGGGGATTCGCGGCCATGTAGTAGAGATGGATTGGGGCGCTTGGGGACGCAACTGCTGGCTGCCGGGAGCGACGAGGCTGGTCGGTCTGCAGTAACGCGTCAAGAAAGGATTTGCTTGATTGTTCAAAATCGTAACAGACACGCGGGCGACGTGAAGGTCGTCTTTGTCCAACAGGCGCATCGCCCAACATTTGCCATTACTTGTGGGTGAGCAGGGCGCGGCAGAGAGCGCGGCAGCTCTAGGACGAGATATGGGTCGTGCTCTTTTTGTCACGGGCGGTGCGGTTTTCGTTTGCTCCAGATGCGCTATCAATAGGCCCAGTATACACGATGAAGTGTAGTATTAGGACTGTATCCCACAGGATCCTGGGGCGATGTACATAAGTACTCTGATAACATGTTGGTGCCCGTAGCTGCTGCTTGTGGCGCGGGGCTCGTAATATAGCCTCAGGCCCTAAGACCTAAACGGCCGTCGCCACGGCTCGTGCAGCATGCACAGAGAGCGCCCAGGGCGCCGTCCGTGTTGTGCGGTGTGCCTGGGTGAACGACAACATGAGATCCGCTTACAAGGAATGTGGATTTTGGGACTCAAGCAGCACCGCACGCTGCAGCGGGGTGGGGTTTCGCACATCGAACTAAGACCTCCCTTTTTCCTCGGTGCTTGTTGCCTAAGAGCGGCAATTATTGGAGCACTTCGACCACGGACTCGTAAGCCTCATATCATACCACATTTATTGGGTCATGGGGCGTACAGCTGTCCGTAGGGCCATAATTGTATTTCTTGTAGGAGGATTTATCCCCGAGGTCAAGTTCAAACCCAGGGAGGAGTTATTCTATGGGCTTTGAAGCCTCAATTAAGGACGAGCCCCGAAACCTCCAGGGCTTTTTACCTGCGAAACTTTATGAGATTTGGTAACCAAACAACGTGCGGGAACGGCTGGCCTGTGGGACTCTTCGGTTTGGGGATGCTGGTGCTTGGGTTAGTCGGGGATAGGCGGCGATGGGTGCCGGGTAGGGATGGCACTGGGGTATCGCACCATAGGGGCTACTAGCGTATATTTTGCCTCGATAACTTTCCCGGGCTTCCCAAACTTCCTCCCGGTTTTCCTGGAGAGGGGTGTGACGGGCGGGGGGGTGTCTCTTTGATGGCCACGGCGGCTTCTTTGGCAACAGAGACATGGCGCTTCCCCTACTGGATGTGGTGGTGTCTTCATCTGTTTATGTTCCGGTTTGTGTTCCGGCTAGCAGGAGTAGGCTTATTCTTCAGGCAGATCCTGATCAGGTTTTGCGGTTGGACCTGAAAAGCAGCCCAGAGTGGTGGAGTGTGTGGTGTTATCCGGTTCGCTGAGGCGCTTGTGACAAGGCGTGATGTGGGCAAAGTTGCGGAAGTCACGGGGTTGGTCTGCCGTTGGGCTATGCGTGCAACGCAAGGCTCTACGCTGCCGCTACTTTTGCGCCAAGAGCGCAATGCCTGCACGCCGCACACCCGCGTCAACAGCCGGGCGTTTTGAGTCATACGGCATGAGGTAGGGGAGTGGTGTGGCCTTTTTTATTTCTCGCTGCCTGAGAGGTCAGTGCAAACACTATGGTGTATATCACGAACTAGGCAGGAAGCATGGAAAATGTGGGCATGGTATGTGGGGCATAACAAACACAGTGGTTTTGTCTTGTTTTTTGTTTCTATTTTGCATGCGAGTTGTTTTGGGTTTTGCGATGCCGTATCCACGTGCTGCGTGTGCCCATGCGCCGTGTACACACTGGGGTGCTAGACAGCCCGGTGGTAACCACCACACGGTGGGCCGGCCCCGGCGCGTGGGGATCTGGCTTCTGCTGCAGCCTGTGCGGCTGCGGACCATGCAGCTGCTGTTCCATGGATTTGCATGCATTTGTTTCATCATTCAGTGGTAATGCTGTTGGCCGTGATGGGGCAGTAGTGAATGGTGTTATGGTGCTAATGGCAGCACCGTGAATATGAACAGATTAGTAAATGGGGTAACGACGAAACGTTGAACCAGGACGCCGCCTTTGTGGGGGTTTGGATTTTGGCTCTTATTGGGTTATAGCAGGAACGAGTATCATGTGTTGGGCTTTTGATGGCGAGCTGCGTTGTGGGCAGCGTCCAGCGTTCTGCCCTTGCCCTGCCGCCATTTTGCCGTCCTCACATGTAAGACATTATGCGACTTTGCGTACCGCTTCATTTTTCTGTTCATGCGCATTATGCAAACATGAGTCCCAGGCATGCATATGTTACACTCGTCGCTAGTTACGCAGCGCAAATATAGTCGCAGTGGAGTGATGATATGGCGCCTCGCATGACACTCTCTTCTTGATGAGTGGGTTTGCGCCTCAAGCGATGGGCCGCAGCACACGTTTGCGCAAGCATGCTCGACAGCGTTGGTGAAAATGAACACGGCAGAACAAAAAATCTTGCTTCAGTAAAAAGGGCACGCGAAAAAGAACATTAAGAATTTCAGCAGGAAAAATGTTTAGGGAACGGAGGCTGATGACAACACGACGTGTTTGGCATTTTCCCTTTTGTGCGGGGGAAGGGCGTATGGGGAAAGGGGTTGCGCAGGTGCAAGTAAAATGCTTTCTCCCGTACGCAATCCCCCTGGGATTGCGAACGAATCCCTGTTTTCTCGTGGTCCTCAGCGAGTTGCCTTTTGTGAGATTGGGGCCTGTGAAAAAGGGCCTGAGGGGAGGTACGAGCGTGGAGGCAGCAACGGCGGCGAAAACTGGACCAGGCGCGTAATGATCGGTCTCAAGATGCAGCTTCTTTGCACATCTGTCGTGGTCCCATCTGCACCATTTCCTATGCTTGCTTATAAAGGTGAAGAGCCTGAGCAACCAACCGTTCTTCGTAGAGACACTGACAAAAAAGAAGCAGCAAGTTCCAAATTCCAAGCCTGCTCCAAGCATAATGCGCCTGATTTTTTGGAATTCGCTACAGCAAAACATCCATCCATGTACATCTATAGCAGTGAACAACCGAGCTACACAGCGGCATATCCCTCGGTTCTACCACAGTTGTGGCCACGTGCGAAGCGCTGCGTCGTGTGAAACACGAAGCAAACGTGCTACACAGAGTTTCTCATTTCTTTAAAACAACGGCAGAGACGTCGTGACTACCGTACGGGCTGCCGTACAACCGGAAAGTCAGCGAAAGTCAGCGGGTCCAGTTTGACCGCAACGCCTGACCTTCTTCTAGGAGGCAACGGTTATGGCCCCCAACAAGAAATACAACCAACCCTACCATCCTCTATGGACCAACCGCTACCAACCGCTAACCTCCAACTTAACTTTCCCGTAATTCTTTGTATATCTTTTTGTACATGCACAGTAGCAGGGAGAGTTCATAATCTCATGGGTTTCTGGCCACCGCAAAACCTGCGCCTCCGCCTCCGCTACCGCCGCCGGTGCTGCTGCTGCGCGCTGTCGTCGTGCCCGTCGACGGCGTGTAGTCGCTGCCGTACGGGCTTACGCCTTCTGTACCGTACTCGCCCATCGCTGGTTTCTCTGGCGACATTTCTCTGCTCCCGCCGCCACTGTAAAAGTATCGAGTAGCAGTATCGGCCCCCCCGCCACGGCCGCCAATGGCCGCTGCGTCGCCTAGGGCGCTCATCTTCGCTGCGGCGGTGCCAGCGCCGCTAGCTGCCGGCGCGGTCGCGCCGTTGCTGTTGCTGCCGCCCGAAGCCGCCGCAGTCGCCGCCGTCGCCGCCGCCGCTGCCTTGGCGGTAATGGCGGCGGCGCCGCCGCGAAGCCTCGTCCATGCGGCGTCTAGCCAGTCCAAAGTATCCGCCATAAGTCCCGCGGAAAAGCGACCCATGGGCTGAAGCATGTGATGGTGAACCCATCTGTACGGCAGACACGCGACCGAGTCGGTTGGGGGGCGGGGAAATCAGGGGTTATCTAGAAGGAAGAAAGGCGAAACGACGTAAGGCAGAAGAGAGGCAACAGGAAGCAACAGCAGGAAACGCAACACCAAGGTTAAAGATTGCGCACCGGAACAAGATAAGGATGTCAAACGCAGGATGGGCGGACCGTCGATCGGTCCGTATTGCATGGCACTGGACAGAGGATGTAACATCGCACGGCATGAGCTTGCCAAGCGAAAACGGGAAGCATAAGCCTAGGTGAAGGATCATTTATATAAACGAAAACTCGACCCCTGCATGTAGCCGCATGTAGCCGCATCCCTCCGCAGGTCTGCAGGTGTTGAACGACAATGTGCTCGCAAAACGTTTCTTGTCAAAATATGTCGCTGCTGCCGACAGCGTGACGGCACCGGGCGAGGCGGCACCCTTTCTCGCCTGCAACCATTGAACCTTGCTCAGCCGTACAGCCGTACCCCAATTTTCCGTACAACAACCGTCCGTACCCCGCGACGCCTCCCAGGGACATAATGTAGGCGTCCCGGCTGATATGGTCGTATTGTTCGTACACCAGCGGCCGGCCAGTCTTGGGACAGGGCTTGAACTTGAGGACGGTCATGGTGGGGTAGATTCCAGCCGACAGGTACGGCAGCGCCCGGATCCGTACTGCAAGTACGGCATTCACCGTAGTGGAGGGGGCGTACCGGGGCCACCTTGCAGCATGAGAATGGGGAGCCGAGACGCGAAATCACACCTTTCTCCTCAAAAGGACTTAATCTTCTCATTTAGCGCCAATCCTCTATTATGGGTCGCTGCGCCGCCGTACGCGAGACTTCACGACAACGCATTCACGTACGTCGTACGACATACGTAAAATGTTGTTCAGTAGATGACTGCCGGCCATGATAAAATTGCTGGGTTGACCAAGACCTCAGGCGGCCCCTTCATTTCTTCATTCCCACCCGTCCAGTCATTCCCGGTATCCAACGCCGGGAGTATTATCAGAGGATTATTATCAGAGGCCTCTCTGCGGGACCCACAGGATGCGGGACCCACACCCTATCCCAGCAGGAGTTAATTTGAATGAACAAGCACAGGATCCACAGGTCCACCGTGCGACATCCCTTTTACCCAATCGCGCCCCTACCTTCCTAACGTCTGGACCCCTCAGTAACTCGCTTACCACGAACTGCACTTCCTTCCCGGACTAGACGACTCCTTCCCCCCCTCCTGGACCCTCCCGCAGTCTCTCAGCCTCGTCGGACACCACCCCTCAGATCACTCCTACACGTCCCCAGCCAACCCAGATCCAACCCCGGTACACGTGCCAGTTGACCGACCGTGGTGGTCAACCCACAAGACGGCGCACCCGGCACCGGAGGGCGGGGGGGACCCCGACACGACATCCCCTGCCGGCTCGCTGCGGGGAGTGCGGGGCCTGCAGCCGGCAGCAAAGGATAGCAGGCAGGACAGCGCAGTAGGCAAGAGAGGACGCAGGATGGCTTAATGATAACTGAAGTGATTACATGCAGCAAGAAACATAGGACAAACAACTCTTCCAAAGTCCAAAGCCGCAAGCAACCACAAGGACGAAACCCCACAGTGACTCCAGCAGCAAAACAGGGGATGAGGCGGGTTGAGGGCGACGAGGAGGAGGAGCAGTGTGGGATGCGAGAAGGCCATTTCGGGAAGCTGGGCTCCGTGGCGCCGCTGAGTTCAGGAAATTGTGAAGGAGATGGTGGGATAGGGTTGCGATAGAGACGCGAGAGCCATTGTGGCATGAGTCAGGTGCGTGCGGTCTAAGACGAAGTTTGTTAGGAGCTCGTTCAGCCGCAACCGCCGCTGCGGTGTGCTGTCGCACGACTGTCTGAACTCAGCCGCCGCGCCTACGAGGGGTTTTCCCCTCGCGCACATGCACCCGCTTCAGTAGATTCACCTCAAGTCGATAGCAATCTCCCGTACAACTGGCCGTACGATGCATGTCGCAGTGTATGCGCGGTACAAGCGATACACGTCCGCGGAGGATTCGGCGCGCGCCAAGGTATGCACCAGTACGGCATCGGGTGAATAGTGATGTCGTACCGTTCGCCGGATGCGATCGGAATCCTGGGCGGTGCAAGGAAATCAGGCGACGCTGATAGACATTATACTGCGTTTAGAAGTGAGGTAGGGCTATTACGGAGATGGGCAAGCCGGTTAACGGTTGGAAGAGCTGCTAAATAGCGATATGCGTGCTGCCGCGGCGTGAGCAGGTAGGCATGCCCGCGGCTTATATTGGATGATAGTTCTCATGATGATAGTGGTTACGTCTTATACATATGATGGTGATTGGAAGGTAGCGCGGATTCGCAAATACAGCATACATATCTATAAGTCCGAAACGATAAACAGACGCAATTGCGTCATTAGAGAAAGGATGGAAGAAAGCTATAATGTAGTCGTTGTGAACTTCTGCGTTCTTACATACATTAGGTTGACCGGTGAGAAGTTGCGGGGCTCGCAGCCAAACCTTACCTGGCTGAATAAGCCGCTAACGAGGCCTAGCAGAAATTCATCGGAAACTTGCTCGGAAGGTGGCAAGTCCGAAAATGATTGCACGTGACCGCCAGGCTCGCGGATCCGGAATAGCTCCGACACAACAGGCGCCATGCTGCAGGCGCTGCCTTTCCGGCCGCCCTAAGCTGCTGATTTTGCTGTGTCCAAGCTGCTGTTTTTGCTGTGATAATCAACAAAAAAGCGACATGAAAATGAGGAATCCTTCTGCTTGTTGTTTCTAGTCGTATATCTCTTATCTTAAGAACAACAAATGATTAAATGATGGTGTAACATTGACCGGCTTCCGTAACGCTCCATTGCGACCCATGGGTCACGATATGCCAGCTGTTCCGCCAGCCGTATTTCACCAGATGATTTAGGTAAAATCCCAGTTGAGTTCTTGCAGATGAGTACAGGCTTTCAGCGCCACCTAACCAACTTTGCTTATGTTCGATATGGAAACTCGTTTGGCCTTGCTTTGCCGCCGATTCAAATTTGTAGCCAATCGGTCGACTTCTTCCTCGTTAAGCGCTTCACTCCTTCCGCAATTGCTATCGACTATGCTCCGGAACCAGAGCTTGAGCAGTGTCTCATGGGGCAGCCGGTCAAGCACAACTGGTGGTTAACAGCAATAACTGCAGTTGCAAATGAAGTTATTGATAGTGGATACGGAGTATCATCAAGCTTGAAGCCAACGGTCCGTGAAGAGCTTGTCACCTGCTGCCCACATGAAATAGAATTGGCGCTACATGGCATAGGAGTGCGGTTTGGGACGGAAACCCCAAACTCGGGAGTCTGGAGCCCACTGTAACAACCACACCATCGGGTAGGGTTAGAATTCTCGCACTTGGCTTTGAGGTCTGCCAAACTTTACTCCGTCAAGTCTTTTTGCGTTGCAAATCCCAGCCTTGGATAATGCGTGGTAATAGGACCTGCAATGCAAGCCAGCAGTGCCACCAAGGGTGTACATGTTTGTACGTGTTTGTACATGTCTGTGTGTATTTTCATGTACTAATAATCTGAGCCGCGGCGAGAAAAATGCCGATTATGGTGGTATTTTAGCCAAAACTACATACCAAAGCGAGCTCCGTAGCCCAGCGACATATTAGGAATCCGTGACGTATTAGGAATCCGATGAAACTGTAGACGTTGCTAGAGCTTTTTCATTGTATGTTAATCAGAAGCGTGATGTCAAAAGCCCGTAGGAGTAAGCGGAGGCGCTATAGTGGCGAAGGGCGGCTATGGCCGGCTAGA
This sequence comes from Volvox carteri f. nagariensis, assembly GCF_000143455.1. NCBI lineage: Eukaryota > Viridiplantae > Chlorophyta > Chlorophyceae > Chlamydomonadales > Volvocaceae > Volvox > Volvox carteri. The sequence continues at coordinate 444,952 of NW_003307562.1, forward strand.
ACTGACAACAAGCAACTAAGGGACCTAAAGTCCCTACTAGATAAAACTTAACACCCTATTTTCCTATCCTAGGCTAGCGCACACGGCAGGGGCGCATGCAGCTGCAGCGCGTGCGATGCGATGGCAAGCAGGGTCCGAGGGATGCGAAATATATAGGGTTAGATGCGATGTTGGGTTCTCGGGGATGCGGACAGGGAGGCTGGGTGAGGTGGCGGCTGGGGGATGCGAACGACGGGGTCAAGCTACACTAGCGAGATGCGTTCGACCGATCGATACCGAGGGGGTACCCGATTCGGGTAACCCGAAGGATGTAAAATATCGACCCTTACTGCATTCCTCTTGCATGGTGGCCCCGGCACGACGAGCCCCCGCCACGGGGTGATTGTTTCAGACCTCGGGGCCCCGGCGGTTGAGACGGTAGCACTGTCTGTTGGTCAGGAAGGGCCCTTGCCTTCCTGGCCGGTATGCGGGCGTCAGCCCCTGAGGGCGAAGATTTGGTCGCACGCTACGGTCTCTTACACTGCCAATTGGTGATATTCTCTTAGCGGTTTGCTGCGAGGTGGACGTATGCTAACAAACTAGCCAACCCGCCGGAGTCGCCGGATGGGGTTAAGCCGAAGATGGGGCTAAGCCGGTATCTGTACTGGATGGGGGTGCACTTCCTTGTAAGAAAGCACGGTTGGCGTGGCTCGCACACACTGGGGATGCTGTCTTACTTAGGCCATTGTAGTTTCAGGTAATGTGGTTGTTGGAGAAGAGCGCAGGTTTTGTGGCCGCGAGCGTGGCGCATGACGTGTACCTGCAGGCCTTGCGACCGGGGAGCGGTTGAGGACGAGTCGCATACGTTCTAGTAAATGCCCACCAGCCTATGTGGACCTAAGGGTTTTACGAGATTATTAGGGACATTCACTTTGTAAGGCTCCGAAATACGTGTCATTGTTACGTTTGAAGCCCCGGCCCCCCCTAGCTGTGGGGCTAGTTTCCTCCCTCGGAGCTGTGGGAGACCATCAAGAGGCACCTGGCAGCACTCAGGCGCGTCGAGCCCCAGATGAGCGAGCTGGGGAGGACAACTCAGAGTTTCTTACTCGGCACCACAATAGTAATGACAATTGACAATTGACCGTCCATGGCTCCCCCGGCTTTCACGATGGGAACGTTACCCGCGCTTGTGACGGGATCTGTGGCCGCTCAAGATGCTGGTGGAGCGCCTTAACGCGTATTTGTGTATTTGTGTAGACGACATGTGTGCCGTTCTATGTACCAGCTACTACTACAGGAACTTGTTATAATTCTTAACAACTTGTAACTAGATACGATTAGTTAAAAAAGGTAACCTCCTCCCCCTTCTTGGGAAAGGTTCTCACCCCTCCCAAGCGTTCTGGTCGGCCTGTGTTTAGGGATGGAGTCCAGGAGGACGTTCGTCGCAGCCAAAAAAAGCCAGAAACTGCCGGAATTGGGGGCCATGGTGGCGCCGCAAGGATCCTCTGCATGCTGCCTCCTCGGATCATAAGCTTTTCTAGAAGTCAGATCTGACTTCTCTTTCTTTTTCTTTTTCACAAAGCTGTACACCATACACTCATAACTGTGGCGCGAAGACACACAAACATACAAACATACAACTAACCGCTGCCGTCGCCTCTCCGCCTACAGTCAAAGCATGTTCTTAGCCTCCTCTGCAGCTCTGGCCGACTTTATCTGGGCAATCACCAACACCGCCCTTCCGTCCCAACGAATCGAACCGCCAACGAATTAACCAACGGTAAAGAAACTCTTTTTTCCTCTTCATCCCGTGCACCGTACGTCCTTTTCCCTTGCTTGACTCCTTACAACATTAATCATACAACAAACTTCCGGAGATTGCACACCCAAAACGTCAACCTAAACCCCCAATGGCACCCAAACAGAATCTAAAGCCTCCACCTTCCTGAGCTCCGAAGTCGGTTGATCCCCCAACCGCCACTGGACTGTACGGCGACCAGTACTACACCTGCACCTGGGCTCATAACGTGGGACAATAACACCTCGGGCGCCCTTGGTCGGAGAAACCCAGAAGTCCTTGGGACTACCGGCGTGGGACACTTGTGATGTGATGGGTACGGAACGACATGACGATGTTTCAGGACATTCCTTCAGTGCAATGGCACGGCCGGTAATGCCTTGGCGTTGGCGGCGCTGTCGCTGTTGCTGCTGCTGCTGCTGCTGCTGCTGCTGCTGTTGTTGTTGCGGTTATTGCCGGCGGCAGCCGTGGGAGACATAGGCGGATGGTTTCGGAGCCGGTTGCCGGCCACAACACTGCGCACGTCGGCGACAGTCTACTGGGGCTGCAGCAGGCCGTTGTCGTCTAGTTGCTTCCCCGCCAGTCCGTAGCCTGCATCCGTACAATCCGCAGCGTGTATGTATGTGTATGTATGTACGATAAATGCATGGCAAATACCATTACCATCGCACAAATCCTAATATACCATTATGTTGAGCTCTATTGCTGCCGTTTGCAATAATTGGGCAATGCTTGAATTGTTTCGGCTTGTTATGACTTCTTATTATGAATCCTTGTCATGAGTTCTTGTATGTCTTCGAAGTCTTTTTATGTTATGGAGTGATTTTATGTTATGGTGTGAGGATGAACGAAGCCGCATCGCACCTTTTACGGGTCCAAGCCAAATCGTGCGCGCAAAACTAGCTACAACTTAGTCAACGTTGCAACAAAGGCGTGGACTAAAGAAACAGCGAGGCCCAGCAGCAGCAGCAGCAGCAGCAGCAACTGCAGCTTGTTTGATGCAGTCTCCATCACGCAAACGATGGCACCCTGCCCGCCCGGGAGTGAATACGGGACTTCTCTGATGTCCAAGTTTCCCGGCAAGTTGAGAAACGAAGAGACTTCGGACGGGCGTCTGTGACCGTTGGATTATCATAGATGATCGTACACGGCCGTCGTACCTGTGGCTGCGTGGTTTATTTCCCCGGGGAGCTCCTTCAATGGCACACGCAATTTCTCTGGATGGTGACCTATCAGCCCGCTACCGCCGCTACCGCCGCTACCGCAGTCAATCTTCACGCCCCGCGGCTCGCCGCAGCAGGTGGCAGCGGCCCCAGGCCCCGTCTTGTCCTGCGGCGGCAGGTTTAGAATTTGATGCCGTACAAACCGCCAGACTTCCTCCATGAAATCCAGACCGTACGCCACGCGACCCATGCCGTACATGACGGTGGGCGCAAGCACATGCTCGAAGAGCCACAGACTGGGCGCGCCAAAGCTCCAGATGAATCCGTACAGGCTAACGTGGTCGTACTGCTCGTACACCAACGGCTTGCCGGTTTCGGGGCAAGGGCGGAACTTGAGCAACACGATGGTGGGTAAAACTGCCTCCGGCACTGGCAAGGGCCAACCCCTGGGAACTACGTGCTGGTCTAGCCAAACTGCTGCAGATGTACAAACCTCTGGCGGCGGCTCCGCCGGCGCCGGCGCCGCGCTGTGTGTCGTCTTCGCGCCAGCGGCGGCTGCGCCGTACTGATGCCGATGCTGCGTGCCGCGATGCGGGTTTCGGAGCTGAGTATCAATAATGGTTTCCCGAATTACGGGGCGCGATCGAAAGCCGAAGGTGTAGGCGCGGTACACGCGGTACATATCGAGCGCGGAAGCGGCACGGGTGAGGTAGTGGTACAGTACGGCACCCGGGGCGTAGTGGCGGGCCACCGTAGCGCGCAGCTGGGCGGGGTCCTGTAGCATGAGAGCAACAAACGGCAGCCGGTAGTAAGTCGGTTGCAGGTCAGTTGCGGGTCGAAATGGAATATTAGGGTTTGGATTCGGGCGATGCTTGGGGTTTGGGACGGAGAAGAGTTTGCTGCTTATCGCTCAACTACGGTCCCGCCGAATCGGCCGACGGTGACGACAAACGCATACAGACTAACAATGCAAGAAGCTTACTGAAATCCAACTTCAATCCATCCTCCGACGGCGTTCGGTGTCCGTGCGCGCGGTCTCACGGTGCTGGCTAACCTCAACAACGCCTCGGAGCGCATCTTGTCTGTGCAGAGCAAGCCGCGTTTCCACTACGAAAAGGTTTACCGGTGACGCGTGACTTTTTCTTTTTTCCTGACTTCTAGTAATGATTAAGACGTCGCTAGCTAAGGTCAAAGATGTTTTGAATAAGCCTCCGCAAAGTACGCGGTGGTTGGCCAGTCATATTATTATACATAACATTCCAAATCAAGGAGAGGTTGTGGCGAATAGCAGGCGGACGTTGAGGCGCCTTTGCATGAACTGGTCATGGATACTGAAACCGGTAACAGGCCTGGCCCGGGTTGGCCTAGCCGTTGCTCACCTGACTCAGCATTCCGCATACCAGGCTACGGATAAGATCCTCGTCAGGATAGGAGGCTGCCGCTGAGAGGACCCCTGCTGTGGGGACCCCAGTCGCGGTTGCCGCCGCCATGACGTATCCCCCTCTAAAAACGCTGCTGCTGGGGCTGGCCTAGAGCTGCCTGCCTGCGCGGCAACTCTTGGTGCTTCTGTACCTCGCCTATCTGCTGTTTGCCTGTCTGGCGCGCTGGCGATGCATCAAAAGCACGCTTCGGTCGATAGAAGCGTCCCCTCTATAGCAGATTATTGGCACCCAGCTGCACCCACCGTTGATTTCCTCAATTTGCAAAAAGGAAATGCGTGCGGAAATGCGTGCGTAGCCTATTTGATGATAATGATCGTTGCAAACAGTGATCGTTGTGGGATTGTACCGTCGGTGCAGCGTAATGTTGCGCTCTTAACGCTGCACGGAGAAGGCCCCAGCGTGTGCTGCTAGCAATTGTAGCCGACCTGGCTCCCCTGTAAGCAAAGAAGGCTTTCTGTACGGAGCTGCCCGGAGCCTATGATGACTGTCAGAAAGTTAACGCGGAGATGCGTCCAATGAGATTCTGTGCGTTTCTACTGATAGGACGATACGTCGCTAACGATGGTGGACAATATCATTTTGTTTTAGCTCTTCTATCATTGTTTCACACCATGGTGATCTCCAGGACATTGGATTGGACAAAAAGCAATCAATCAACAAGACACAATACCGACCCAGTACCGACCCAGTACCGACCCATGGGTCACGTACATATTGTGAGAGAATGGATGATGAGATTGGTGATGAGAATGCGCATGTATATATTTTCCGCTGGCCATAGAGAAGCGAGGTCGGAAGAGATCAAAGGAGATGCCTGAATGCGATGGGATGACTTTTCGTCAAAACTCCGGAAAACATTAGTTTTGTTTCTATTTCTAATGACCTCCTTCCCTTAGATAACCAACCTTCCATTGATCTCCAACCACGTGCCTTGGCCAGTCATAGACTTTCCCTTTGACCTTCCCCCCAAATTCTTCCATGTGCGCCACGCGCCATTTCAGACCCGAGTTCGACACCCGTTTGTAATCCATCTACCTTGATGCTACGAAGGGCCCCCAACCTGACCCGTCCGGCTGCATGTACCCCACGCCATCCACATAAAATAATGGCAGCTGGTGTTCTGATCTTTCAGGCAAAGCAACAAGACATTTACTTCGATTCTTCGAAGGGGAGATGGCGTCCTTCACTCTCGCTTGCTAAGCAACGTGTCTTCGTTGATTCCCACCCCCCTCAAGCCCCGGACATGTGATCGTGGCCGTGGACGGCGTGGCTGCTGCTACAGCCTCCGCAGCTCGTCGCATCGCTATCAAGGCCGCGTCGATGTTCGACGCGTCGTCATCGGCCGCCAGAATCGGCAGTAGTAACAACTCCAAGGGATGCAAATCCACTGTCGCCGCCGCTGCTGCCGACGGGTCCCTCGGATCACCCCGCGCCACTGTCGGCGATGTCGCAACTTGCAACACAGACAAAAGCAGCTTCCTGCAGCTCTCCGCCCGGTCGGTCGCTGTGGAACTGCCGGCGGCGGCGGCGGCGGCGCCGGCGGCAGCGAGGCCCGCGATGCAATGTTGTACGATGGCGGCCCAGGACGTCCGGCGCTGCTGCAACACCGCCGCGGCGGCGGCGTCGGCGGCGTCGGCGGCAGGACTGCCGCTGCTGCCTCCTCCGCCTCCGGCGGCGCTACCTGGTTCCGGAGCCGTCGTCACGGCCCGACTGATGAGGGCAGGAGGCAGCTGCACCAGCAGCTCTAAAGCGCGATCTGAAACCAGGGCATCCCTGCGGGACGAGATTTCACCCAAAACAACATCGCCCTGTTGCCCTGAGATATATATACCTTTTCGGGCCTTTTGCCTCGGGCCTATTTAAGCAACGTTTGGGTTGTGCAGATACGGCAAGCGGCATCTCTCTTTCGTGGCTGTGGCGTTCCGTTCGGATCCAGATGCAGGAACATGATGACATGCTGATTTTATGCATCAACGCATTGCGAATTCTGCTTCGGGCTGAAAGTGGGAGGCGGACGTGCGCACGGCTCCGGTGCTCTACAAGGCTAGGTATACTACAATGTGCCTTTAACTGCAAATGTCGAAAAGGCACGACGGCGGACTCTGTCGTACTTGTCACGGAGCTTGGTAAGCAGAGTCCTGGCCAGGCGTATCGCCCCGTCGCCGCCGGCAGGCAGCACCACTAACGACAACAGCCGCATGGCTGCACGCCGTACCTGTACGGAAGGGTATACATTCGTACATGCGCATGTGCGTACGATAACTATTACTTTACTACACGCAGCAGAACGGCAAGGTTAGTACGACATATGCACGGCAGCACCCATCCCGTACCGACTTATCGTTTCAGCAGATTATATATGCATCATGGTGGATCGTACGAGGGAGAGTACGGCCAATATATCACAGCTTTGGAGGGTAACAAAACTCCAGGCGGCGTGAAATAGACACATTAATTAAAAGCACATATACACATATGGACATATAGACATACATAAAAACGTATATACCAATATGTACACGTTGTTACAGACCTTAATGCTGGGGTCGTGTAACAAGGAGAAGAAGAGCGATTCCACTGAGGATTGCGACCACAGCAGAGCCGCCTGACGACCACCACTGCCGCCACCAGGGGCGTCGCCGCCGCCGCCCCCGTCGCCACCGCCGTCGCCACCGCCGCCGCCACCGCCGCCGCCGTCGTCACCGCCGCCGCCACCACCACTGCCGCCGCCGGGGTCTACGGAATCGCCAGCACCATCACTGTCACCAGCAACGTCGTCGTCGTCACCGCCACCATCATTCTCACCAGCCGCCGCATCCGCATCCGCCGTCGGCGCCGGCGAAATCTCAAGACCTCTTCGCTCTTTCCTCTCTCGATGTCGCCGTCGCCGCTCCCCTCCTTCAAGTTTCCCAAGCTCCGCCTCCGCCACCCCATTTACTCCCTGTCCTCGCTTCCTTTTCACCTTCTCTCGTTTCTGCTGCTGCCGTTGTTGTTGCTGTTGTTGCTGTCGCTTCTGCCGGTCGTCCAAAAAGGCCAGGTGCTCGTCCAGTGCGCTCCACAGCGCTGCGCGTAGCGTTGGATTCACCGGGATTGCACCCACCATCGATTCGGTACAGCAGCGAGTAGCAAGGAGTTAGTGTCATTATCACCACGCACAACTTGACACTCTGAACTAACCATCGAATTTGCGTTAACAGCTCATCTGCAAACATCACTGTGATACGCATAAAAGCGAGCAAACAATCAATCCATGCTAAAAACATTCAGGCTTACAGCCCCACCTGCCCTTATTAAAAATAAAAACTACGAAGTAATCATGAACTCTTCCCTCCCTGGAGCCAACCTGGTTTCCAGCTATCCAGCAATCTCTAAAACATGTTGCGCGTGTCGCTTTCTCCGTAGTAGCTCTTCGACAACCACTCAACCAACCCAACCAACACAACCACAACCACAACCACAACCACTCAACCAACCCAACCCTAGGAAGCTAGAGAATAAAACCAGTCAACCTACCAGCCACGTCACCAAATCAATGGCATGCACAACACAATCGATTTGTCGACCACTAAACTTACTTTGCAGCGCAGCCACACGCACGTCCACGGGGCAGTTACTCTCCGGCAGCAGCAGCTCGCAACACAGTTCCACCAAGCGGGCCATGGGGTGGGGTGCCACGTCAACGCCGCCGCCGCCGCCGCCGCCGCCGCTGCTGCAACTGCTACCGCCGCCGTCGCAGTCGTTGCTGGGACGGCACATGGTCGCCAGTACGGACATGACTGATGCAACTACAGAGGCATGCAGTACTTCGGGAAGATGTAGCCACATGCTTTTTACAGTTCACCCGCACCGCACCACCACGTCTGTCTGTATATATGTATTGCGAGGAAGCATCGCCGTCACCGTCAATTTGGACGCAGCCGCCAGGAGATCGCATGAACATGTACCCGTACATCCGTACATCCGTACACCCGTTACAAGTGCAACATTTGCACCTCAGCACGCCAATCAGCAGGCGTCACGCACATGTTATGCCGTACATCACGTACACGCACCTTTCCGCCGATCGTCGCCAGCTCGCGCCAGCGCTGCTCGTACGACAAGAGGCAGACCACTGTACGACCGCAGCAAGTCCAGGACACGGCCGACGCCCGGCTCTGTCGACCACGCCTCCACGCGCGCCGCCGCAGTTGCCGCCGCCCGCGACTCTTCCGCCGCCTCCAGGAGGGCGGCCAAACAGGCCGAGTAGGTTTCGGAGCTTCCTTGAAGCAACGTGAAGAGCTGCTGCACCGTCTGCTCCAGCGCCGCCGCGGTGTACGGCGACCAGCGGGCGTCGTCGGCGGCACCGTCCTGTATGGACATACATACTATGTCGTGCTATACATACTCTGTTACACTGCATCCTAAGGCACGCATCACCCTCAGTGCCAGTGCACGACCGCATACCCCCCACACCAACATGCATGTTAAGAGCTTTTCAACCCCCCACGCGCGCACAAACATATATACAGACATTCGATTCTCCACAAGCATGTATTCTTGTACAAGTCTAATTTCCCGCGTACATGCCCATATCTGTCACAGGGTTCGTATGAAATGCGCACTCAGTTACATACTCATATAAAATCGAAGACGTGCGCCAAGTCCCTACATCACACGACGCCGCCCTTCCTCTTCACACGCACACATGCTCGTCATACAGTGCAGCAACGACCCACATACATATGGACGTACATGTATGCATACATGTATGCATACGCAACGACCCACATACATACGCACCTGGACCACCGCCATCAGCACCTGGAAGAACAAAACCGCGGGAGCTGCGGGCTCATCATTCCCCCCCTCATTACTGCCGCTATTCTCCCCTTGTTGCTGCTGCTGCTGCAGCTGTTGATGCTGCTGCAATGGCTGTTGCTGCAATGGCTGTTGCTCTTGTTGTTCTAGCTGTTTCTGTTTCAGCAGCTCCCGGTATCCAGATACCCACCGGTCTAGCGCCGGCGCCGCCAGCGGGTACAAGTCACGACACACCGCCGCCAGCGACAGCTTCTCCAGTTCCGCTGGCGGTGCCGCCGCCCTCGCCGCAACAGCACCAAAGTCGCCACGCGGCAAAGACGACGACGACGGCCTCGGCGGCGGCGGCGGTGGCAACGGGTGCAGCGGCAGAGGATGTAGCAGCACATGTACCCACAGCAGTAGCAGCTGTAACGGGTCGCCGTCATGGAAGACATTCACGCCGCAGCAGACCTGGAACGCACGCAGTAGCGCCGTAATTCGTACGGCAACAGCGCCGAGGGGCAACAGCGCGCGCGCGTGGGCGACGCAGCGACGCGTGACTAGCTTCTCGATGATCTGGGGTTCAGTCGTAATGGGGCGAGGCGGCGGCGGCAGGGCCACACCAATGCCGTCGGCCCCGTCGCCGCCGCAGTAGCAGCAGCGGGAGAAGTTCCCCTCTCTTAACAAGCCACCTCCGCCGTCTCCGCTACCGCTGCTGCCGCCGCCGCCGCCATCGTCCTGGAGCTGAGCCAGATCGGGTGCTGCTTCCGAAGGGCCGCCACCGCCGCCGCCGCCGCCGCCATCAGACCTATCCTCATAATCGACGCCGCCGCCGCCGCAGTAGCAGCAGCTGTTTTCATCATCCGCTGTAGCCACCAGCGCCCCGGTGGACTTGCTGCGGGGTTGACGGCGGCGGCGGGGCTGTAGCAGCAATGAGGCGCAGATCCGCCAGCCTCGCAGCACGGTAGTAGCCAGCTGGGGATCATCAACACCGTACACGGCTTCCATGGCCAAGCGTAAGGTCGACCAAGTGTCTTCATCCCCCGCGAGGCTGCCGAGTTCCGCGGCGGATCTGTGCGGTAATGATCATTATCGTGAGCTTCTTCGGAAGGAAACATAGGAATTCAGTATTTATTTGTTGTTTCTATCGGTAGATCGAGAGCTAGACAGGCTATGTAATAAGCATTAATGCTTAATATTAATGAATTGGTCCGCGCGGGCGGCAGCTGCGCGAGCGGAAATAACGAGGGCCGATTTGTTTAATAAGCAAATTGTTTGGCAGGAGTTGTGTACTAAATCAAACTCAATAATGTTTACGTGTGAAAGCATACCTTTTGCTTGGGGATTCGACCAAATTGAGCAGGAATTCTAGCAAAGCCTTGACTGCCGCGCGAAGCGCTGGGATGCAGTCAGTATCTGCAGCCGAACATCGTAACACACGACCAGCAAGGATTTCTGAGTAAGCGGAAAAAAGGAGAATATCCCGACTACCTACGCGCAAAGCAGCAGGGCGCATCGCCTGAATGATTGTCGTTGCATGATGTATACATATGAATCCGACGTGGCCCGCCGACCGCGTTACACCTTACATCAGGCCATGAAAACGTTCAATCGCCAGCGGCTCAGGGCGCACCTCCGGCCATGCATGTTTCCGCGCCTGCAAGCACAACGTGCGCCAGCAGCCCCAGTCCCTCCACCAGGTTACTCTCGGCGACTGATTGAGCGTCCTTAAGGTCCTGCGCAAGTTGAGCCGCAAGCCCCGCCGCTGTTGCAGCGCCCTCCTGCTGCGCATGCTGCGCGATAAAATAAAGGTCGCTGGAATTCATTATCACGCTCACTTAAGCTTTGGAACTATCGCCTCAGCCGGCTTACGGCTCGGCTGCTAGCTGTTAACAGCTGCTAGCTGGTTCCAAACAGGGGAAGCTCAGGGCGCTCTGGGCAAACGGCAAGACGAGACTCTGGCTTGCGTAGCCCCTTACTACGCCGCAGTAAGAACAAGCAGAGATCCCTGATAAGAAGTAGATAGCTATGAGAAGTCTTAGTGATCGGTGTGTCACCGCGACCTACTAACTAACTGACAAGCCGACAGGATACCGGTCAGAACCTAACTTAAAACCTCTAGTCGTTTCCCTAGCTCCTTCCGCACCTAAGTAGCAATTAGCGTTCTTTGCCAGCTGGAAAAGCATGTATGGCCTGCTGACGAACAGTCCGGCTATCCGTCCGTCAGCAGGCCATACATGCTCGTACAAACAATTCCCAGGAGGCAAAAACCCTAATTGCTACTTAGATAACGACACTCAGGAACGAGTCGTTTCCCAACAACGACAAGCAAGCAACCTGCCTCTTTTGTTTCGTGACTGCCTAATCTATCTTAATCACGAATCTTGACTATTATGTTGCGCTGGTCATACGTGGCGCGTGATAGGGAAACGAGCTGCTAATTCACGCAGCGTGGCTTTCATTTGCTTCCAATGATGGCCGTATGTCAATGTCGGCATGCCGCCTAGCTACATGCGTGTGTGTACAGCACTCCACCGTCGGAGGCAGGGCCATGGCCACTCTGGCAAGGAATCAGATTAGCAAGCAACAGCAAGCAAGGGTAATCATCATTTACAGGCTTGGCAGCTCACTCGTTCTCCAAATGAGCAGGTTAGCATCATCCGTCTCGTCTACAGCAGGCCTAGGCGCCAAAACGTGTGTGGATGCCTGCCTGATGTACAACTGGGCGCTTCGCGCTGGGGCCCCGCCCCAAAAAACGTGTATCCTCCTCATCGCACATACGTGTGTACCGCTACATTTATAACGATCATGACATAACTGAAACTACTGGCCGGGGATGCTCCGTAACCCGGCCCATTGGGAAACCACTGAAGCGCTACTCTATTGAGGCGGGGCGTACCACCGTATGCGTGTATTGTGTGTGTGTGTGTTACATGGTTGGGGTGCGTGACCCCATACCTGTAAGACTACCCATACGAGCCGAGGGCCCAAGGGCAATACTACAACGCCTAAAAGCCACGGAGAAAAAGGAAAAAACACCGCACATCAGCCCAGACTAACGTCCAAAGGGGGTAATTGAGTTTCGGTGAGCCCACATACGTTCCAACATCCTCGCCAGACGTGCGGGTTCCCATTGCATGGCCTCCAACATACTCTGTTGATGATCGAATCCCTCTTCAGCACGAATATCATTATAGGCTGGGCATTCCAATAACACGTGTTTTTCATCCTCAATTCGGCTATTAGGACCACAACAGTGGCAAAACCGCTGCCCCCTGGGGACATGGTACTTGCCCCTTCGTGCTCTGTTCGCCTCCAAAGCCCAGCAACATAAACGAAACTGCATTAGCTTACGATGTGCTAAACGAGGAATGAAAACCTTAGCATGTGTTGGCCACATGACGGCTGCGGCTCCCGAAAAGGGCAGCCCCATCCAGTGCTTATACTTCGCCATTTGCACTCCCGGTTGCTTCCCATCTGATGGGTACTCCTCTGGCAAGACAGTCAGACGCGTATGGTCCCAGCCGCTCATCAAACGCTCTCTTAGTGCCGTTATTATCGCTCCTTCTGGTAGAGGTCTACTCAACAACCAGTCAACACGCTCCTTTACCCCCACGACTTCTTGCGGTATTCCGCTCCAAATGTTGCACTCCAAGAAGGAAAACAGTCGTAACATTGAGATTCCCCAACCCTCCCATTCCGGGTTGGTCAGGGCATCGGTTATCTCCTGCCGTAAAACTGCATGAGCAATGGATCCCACTTGCTTTTGAAGGCGGTTCCAGAAACGGAGGATCTGCTTCACCATGTAATATTGTAAGGGGAGTTCAGCCAGCTCCGCGTACAACAGCCTGTGGGATGGCCGTATGCGTGTATGATGTGTGGGACAGTGGGGCATATCTCCACCCGTGGCCGCTACCTGGCGAGACCCTGCCTTCTCCGGTATTTCGGGGCACCCTCATCTAGTCACCCTAGTCAACTTCTCAGTGGATCGTCACGTTCCGCACTGACCACCGGCATCCAACGGAATCTGCCGGATCGACGGCGGCTCAACTCCATTCCTGGTCAGCTCGCAAGTTAACTTTATCCCAGGTCACCAAGGTCCATCGACTAGGGGCACTATACCTTCCACCATCGGAAGGATTTTCGACCTTGACAGGTCTCGATCCCGGGATCTCCCAGGGGCATTGTATTTGTGTGTGTTACATGGTTGGGGGTGCGTGAACCCATACCTGTAAAACTACCCATACGAGCCGAAGGCCCAAGTCTGCGTGTATGTAACAGAATAATGCTCGAATGCTAGGCTGTCATTACCCATAATTCTGTCGGTCGCAAATGGCACGCGTAAGTACATCAACAGCTAGCTATAGCTATAGCTAGCTGGCTGACATCTGGGTGCTTTGACACACTCACCCTTCTGCAGGCGCACACGGTTACATACCCTTCGGGCAACATGTATGTGCGGATGGAAGCAAACACACCTCGCCTTGCAAACTGCAACGACAAACCAATGAGAGACGAAAGTTAGGTGCGTGTGCACGCACATTATCCATCTCTCACGCACATGAGGGGAAAAATACATATAAACCTTAAAGAAAGCCAATACCCACGAATCTTACATTTTGAACGTCTATACAGCAATCATAAACCGAACCCGCTGAACGAGCCCCGCGATCTGTGATCATGACTACTGCGATAGCCGAAGTACCGATACATACCCCATGGCCATGTATTTATGTCTGTACTAGCACTGTACCATGAATGAGCATCATATGGTTACTATTCATGAAGGGCTCCTTGCCGCGCACTGCTGCTGTCTACCTATGAGCGGAAAAAATGAACGCACAAGGCTGCTGAAATGAAGGTATGAATGAAGCTCGCTCACTCGCTCGCTCTACATACTGCAACATGTACAGTAGTGCGTGCATAAAGACTGCATCCAGCGGCGGCTGCGTCATCTACGACTCTATTTACCTACATACAAGGACGTAATGGTGGCATGCATGCATTCCATGCAGCAGGTATGTACGATTGACACCATGATTTAGCTAGCGTCCAGAAGCAGCAATCAGCAATCAGGCAGAATAATGCGAGTGGACACATACATACATACATACATATGTGTTTGATGGGTCCATCTCAACAGGCTATTCGCCAGATAGGTTATCCACTCATCATGCATATCGGCACAACGAACGAACGGACCTAGGCCTGCATGCACGGACCAAGTGCACATCCAGTCATGTGTGGGGTATGAAGTGCACATACCCCACACCCCAACCGTATTCAGTGCACATCCAGTCTTTCCACATTAAGGAAACCAACACTCACAGAACAGCAACTACCTTGCTAGCTAGCTAGCTAGCTAGATAGCTAGCACATATGTACATTTAGCAGGGTTATTGTGGTACGGATGGACTTAGGAAAACCAGCAGAAAAAGAGCGCATGCACGCCTGCCCACTACTTCTTGATTGCACATACACGCACACAAATTACAATACCCATGGACGATATCGGCTACTCTATGTGGTCACATACAGCAACCGATATCGATATCGTCCATTCGCATACACACGTAATCCATTTGCCGGATCGACGTATGCATGCACACACCCACTTTCTATCTTCGGCCTGCATTATTTTTCGTGTAGGAACAGATGCCCTCCTTCGGCGTCAACGGAATCGCCACATTCTTCGTACATGCATATGCCGGTCCGGTACCGTCCACATAAAATGTATTGAACCCCTTGCAATCTGGGTCAGCTTCACAACGGCTGATGGCATCAGTTTGGCTAATCTGTCCGCAGTAAATGTCGTCTCCGTAATGATCCTGGTCCGCTGCCAAAGTGTAACCGGGGACCTGAACACAGGCTGCATAAGGTATGCACACATACAAAGAGATGCAAAAATTACACACGCAGAGCCCGAGGGGGGGGGTAATGAGGTCTATTTCGCTTGCTGCGCCGCCTGTAAAAGTTTTGATCGCCGATAGGCCACACCCTCGTACAATAGGTCGGGACGGTCCCGACCTATTGTACGAGGGTGTGGCTACAGGTGATCAAAAATTTGCAGATGGCCTCGTTTGGCTTGTGTAGCAAAGATTAGGTAAGGATGGAACAGCGGATTGGCCCTAGCCACTGCGCTGTCGGCTTCCGCATTATTATCAAAAGCTGCTGCTGATACCAACGTCGTCGGGTATAATGCATATGCATTATTCTCAAGTGGAAACTGGCCAGCTATTCATCCCCGCGCAGACATGGGTCGTTGCTTGGTTGGCCATTCATGGTATTTGGGCAGCAGAAGCATGTGCTAGATATGGAAACAAAACAAGGGCACGGATGTATATACAGCATCGAATTCAGCTTAGATAGATAGATAGATAGATAGATAGATAGATAGATAGATAGATAGATAGATAGATAGATAGATAGATGGATAGATAGATGGATAGATAGATGGATAGATAGATAGATAGATAGATAGATAGATAGATAGATAGATAGATAGATAGATAGATAGATAGATAGATAGATAGATAGATAGATAGATAGATAGATAGATAGATAGATAGATAGATAGATAGATAGATAGATAGATAGATAGATAGATAGATAGATAGATAGATAGATAGATAGATAGATAGATAGATAGATAGATAGATAGACAGCGTAGACTATTAGACTGCTACTACAGACGGCTGCACTACGTCTGTAAAGTAAATGATCGTCTATAGATTGCACCTTGATGGTGTAATAGAATGGACGGTCCCTATCTATCTGATACACCGGGATACAAGCGATAGAAGATTAGACGTACTGCCAGACCTCTGTGTTGCGACACAGGAAAATACACGATCGTGTACTTTTTGGTGATGCATTCATGGCCAGGATACTTAACATACATACATACGGCTGATGTGTACAGCACCATACGTACGCATTGACCAAAAGCAAGCGCACATGTATAGCATGCCGCCGTCCGGAAGCACGATACGTGTATAAATAGACAATTGCCAAGATAGGAACTTAGATTTACAAGATTTACTTAGACATACATCATGCACCGCGAAGCATGTATCATATTTTGTCTTACAGTAACGTTACACGTATCCGTTCTGGCGGCCGTTCATTATCGATTGTACACACACGCTTACTGGTGTTGACTTTTGTGTAGTAGCAGAAGCCCGGTGCGTCAATGTCCGGTTTGGCCACACGCTTGATGCATGCCGCCTTGGAGCCGTCGTCTGCGGTGTAGGTGACGAACGATAGACAGTTGGACCTCTCGGAACATCTGGTGGCGGCTGTCTTCGCACTCATCCCCCTGCATGCTAGATCGTCGCCAGGGTGGTCGGCCCCGGTCGTCAGCGTGTAGCCAGGGATGATGTCACAATCTGCGTGTGGCAAGCAACCACGCACCAAACACAAAAGGCTATAACTATGAACAAAGCGACGGAACAGGCTGCTGCAGTGAAGTAGATAGATATCGGCGGTCATGAAGACGCCACTTGCACGGTTGAGTGGATCCTCGAGGGTTGTGTCAGTTGGTAAATTGCAGATTTTATGCGTGCATGTAAAGTTAAAAGTAAAATTTACGCCAGGACCGAAACCTTGGATGTATTAAGAAGGGGCCAGCGATGAAATAAAGGGTTGGGGGTCAGTATTGGTCATCACTAGGATTTTGTTCTTGGCGTTTACGACTGCGGCCCCTATCCGTACTGCCACTCTCCATCCCTAAACCGTCCACTGGCATATGTACGTGCGTTTGGATGTTCATCCAACCCACCCGCAAGCCAGGCCCTAATTCCAGGTGCCATCATCAAGCGCACACATCGAGCTGAGTACCGTGGGACAAGGTCATCATTATTTAACAGGGACCGAATTCGCTGAACGGTGAAAATTTCACTTGCTTTCTGAGACATTAGAACCCGCGGGTTCTAATGTCGGTTCGGCCGACACGGATTAAACCCATGACCTTGCAGTACGTAACCCATTTCCTTTAAAAAACGATTTTCAACCGGCGACCCGTGTTTATATGTTAACTTGTATACTGTGCTCAACATACGTAACATGTCGGCATCAACTTGAATGCCCGTAAGCATGGCTGGATGGATGATAACAACATATCAACCATCTCTAGCAACCCATTCAGGCAAATACCATTATATCCACAACATTCTAGACGGACGAAACCTTGCTGTCACATATATGCTCGGCTATAACCAAGAGCCCCGGCGGGAACTTTTTTTTAACTGGAGTTTGGCATGCATATGCATGCCTGTAGTCAAGCGTGGGGCTGTATGTTCATACAGTACGCAGATTGCGATACTGTATTGCAATAAGTAATTGCACACGTGCGCGCGCATAATTGAAGTCTTCATTGTGGTCAAGAACATGCGATGCAATAATCAGGCATATGAATGCATCGCACCGACCAGCACCCACTTACCTGTGGTATGTTTTGTGTATAAACAGACACCTTGCGCCTGGGTAACTGGCTCGGACTTCTCTTTTATGCAACCACTGCTAAAGCCCTCATCGCTTAGGGATGTAGTGAAGGCGCTGCACTTGTCATCGCTGTTGCAGCGGCTAACGGCTGTCTCAACGCCGATCTGGTTTTCACACCAACCGTGGTCATCGCCACCATCAGCCACGTCCGTATCAGCAGCAACCGTGTACCCCAAAACGTGTGGGCAATCTGCATGGATGAGGAAACAGCCATCCAGCAGGATATTAGGCTTCGTTGCCATCGTGGTGCAGTAGCAACGTACACAACAGGCCATGCATCTCCACGAACGGAAGAACGTACTACGTACGCATGCGCGCGCGCACGTGCACGTGCTAGTAGCATTATTATTGGGAACTGCCGGTCAAGTTGCACCTGACCGCGTCTGTAAAATGTTGCTTCGTCTATAAATTGTGCCCTGGTACAACACATAGCCTATCCCTGAGGGACGAAACCGATCTAATACACCAGGGTTTGTATGATCTATAGATAGGACATAAGCTTGTTACACTTGGACATGTTGACAAATAAATGCGGTACATACAGGCCCTAGCTAAATCGCAATGCCTTAGCATGCGTGCGTGGATGCTCACCGGTTGTGGTCCTTTTGGTGTAGAAGCAAACGCCTGACCCAGAGCTCACAGGCCCAGATGCCGTCTTAGTGCAACTGTTGGTAACGCCGTTGTCACCGTCGATCCAAACATTAAATGCCTTGCACTCGGGGTCGTTGGAGCAAGCTTTGGCAGCGATCCCCATGCTGACCTGGTCACACTGGATGTCGTCACCATAGTGGTCTACATCAGCGGTCACCTCGTAGCCAGAGACCTCCAAGCAGGCCGGCGACTCTGTGGATGAATTCAGCAGAAATGTACTGATCTTGTATGCAGCGATTGGTGATAGCGTAATTTTACCATAAGTCAAGGATATATACAGCAAGGGATATGTAACGCGAAAAGGAGCGATTCCTGCTGCTTGCATTTACCAGGTACCTACTCTCGCCGCCCTTTTTATACACCACCCGCAGATGAGTCCTTTGTGTGTGCTGAGGGGTTCCAAAGGGACCAGCAGCCCGCTTGTGGTCGCGCCGTCACACACGCTGTCGTTATGGGAGACCAGGCATGTCAGGCTCAGCCTTCTCAAGCCCAGGCGCGAGCGAGCGGGACAGAGCTCAGCGGCCTTACTCGGCACCACAGCATACTAATGACAATTGACCGTCCGCTGGGGCCCCCGCCTTTGCGGGCGGCTCCCACACTTGTGACGGGAACTTGCACTTGTAACTTTTGTAGACCCCATGCTTATTACATACCCGTTAATATCTAGAAATGTATGAGAGGGGCGCGGGACAGTATGGATCCAAATGACAATATGGAAGATGGTCTTTCCCAGCGTGATCTATTTCTTGGTCCTGTCTATTAGACGATGACTGTATCTATAGACGATCAAAAATATTACCGACGTGTCTCTATGTGTACGTATGTGTATGTGTGTGTATGTATGTGTATGTGTGTATGTATGTGTATGTGTGTATGTATGTGTATGTGTGTATGTGTATGTGTGTATGTGTATGTGTATGTGTGTATGTGTATGTGTGTATGTGTGTATGTGTATGTGTGTATGTGTATGTGTGTATGTGTATGTGTGTATGTATGCGTGTATGTGTGTACGTATGTGTATGTGCATATGTATGCGTGTATGTGTGTACATGTGCGCGGTTGCATGTGTGTGTACATCTGCGTGTATGTGTGTGTATGATGTGTGGGACAGGGGGCCATATCTTCACCCGTGGCAGCTACCCTGCGAAACCCTGCCTCCCCCGGTATTTCGGGGCACCCTCATCTGGTCACCCTAGTCAAGCTCTCAGTAGATCGCTCAGGTTCCGCACCCATCACCGGCATCCAACGGAATTGGCCGGATCGACAGCGGCTCAACTCCATTCCTGGTCAGCTCGCAAGATCACTTTATCCCAGGTCACCACCGTCCATCGACTAGGGACGCTATACCCTCCACCACCGGAAGGATTTGCGGCTCTGACAGACCCTGACAAGTCTGGATCCCGGGATCTCCCGGGGGTTATGGTCCGTGCCTTACCAGTAGTGACCATAAAACTTTTATAGACCTGTTCGAGCCATCAGCACCTCATGAGATGCTGATCAGCTGATGCCGATTCACCCGGAAACAGGATAACGCAGGTCTAGCAATAATCTACGAATCCTCCTAACAGCATAACCCATCTTACATGGTCTGACATCGAGCAAGGGCAAAGTCAGACCCTCCCACCTAGACTGGGTGCAATGGCTAACTGGCTAGGGTGGAATGCACCAATGTAATACCAGGCAAAGAGTACTCAGGGAGATGCCAAGGGACCTGAACCCTCCTTACAACCTCCGTGCATCATTCCGGCTACACTGACATGTCAGTGTCGCTGGAATGACGCACGTCGACAGTAAGACGGAGGAGATTGCACGGTTTGCCACTCATTACTAACTTACTGCTTGGAGTGGCGTCAGAATTACTGCCACCATCATCCAGTTTTGTGTAGTAGCAGATGCCTGGATATGTGCTGACGGGTTCCGCCGTTGTCTTCCTGCAGGTTCCGGAGGTGCCATCGTCATTGTACCAGATATTAAAAGCCTTGCACTCCGAGCTCTCCGTGCAGGCGTGGGCACTGGTACCCATGCTGCTCTCTTCGCAAGTGATGTCGTCACCGTAGTGATCAACATCAGCCGTTACTGCGTAGCCAGAATACTCAATGCATGGTGTCGACTGGGAATCTGCGGTGGACAAAATCAAACAAGCGGCACGACGGCACGACGTACGGTTCGATAGATTGCTCAATTGGTATGAAACAACGCCACTTGCGCTGCCGACTCGCTGTAAATAGGTTGCAAGTCGCGTTATATGCATTTGTGTACATTGCCAACGATAGCAGCTAGTGCTTTGCTACTTGTACAAATGTATGCTCTAGAGCTCGGGAATGACGTGGTCGTGGATGTGGTTATATGGTTTCTTTCTGCCATAAAACTGGTCATGTTGCCTCATGAACATTCATGAGGGGCCATGCTGCCGTGAATGACCACAGTGGCATTGTGTAGTATGCGGCATAGTCATGGCCATGGCGGTCGCCGCCAATTCATACACCCAAGCCACAGCCGTGAAGAATAATCTGCTCAGTTTTATGCCATCGTGTGTCTATCTGCATGATGGAAACTTAATGGTGGAGATATCTTTATTATTAGTTATCTCGCAGATGCTTCACTGCTTGCCTATTACCTGCGCCATCGACAAGCTTGGTGTAGAAGCAAATGCCCTCAACAAATTCTACAGGTCCTGCCAACCGCTTGGTGCATCCCCATACATGCCCATCGTCGTTAATGAAAGAGTTGAATGCCACGCATTCAGAGCAGCCAGAGCAGGCGGCAGCGGTGGCTTCCAGATCCCTGGGTGTGCACTCGATGTCACCTCCATAGTGATCTACATTGCCAGCCACCGTGTAGCCTTCCATCGAGGTGCATGGGGCAGCCGACTCTGCGTACAAAGCGTACAAACCATTGGCAATAATGATTTAGGGGCGCAGGGGAGCTGCAGGTGTTGCGAGTCCTGTTTTTGTGAAGGAAGCAGAAAGTACCATATTGGCACAGAATTACTACTGCTGTATGCTGTATTCTGCACTGTATGTGCATTTGCTCGTGTGGTCCAGCAGATAGATATAGCATAAAAGGAGGGATGTCGTTGTAGCGGGGGGATCTCCACTGCTGGCCAAACCATCCATGGAGGCGACTGTCCCGGCCAACACATCATCCTTCGATCTTCTCGGATGGGGCCATCCTGGGCTACCTGTAACAGCTGTACTACATGTTGTACGGCACGCGTATTGTCTACAAATAATCCCTAAGGGGCTCCACCAGCATCTTGAGAGGCCTTCTCAGCGGCCAGCTACTACTCTGTAGTAGCTGGGTATCACGGGATTTGTCATCCGCTGATCGGCTCTTTTCTGTAAAAAGTCGTGATACATCATACTCTGTCCATGATGAAGTTTGTTCACGCTTCGTTCGCTCTCTTCGTTCGCTTCGTTCGCCCGCTTCGTTAATCATCTGCAGTTTGGGAAGCATTCACCTTACCTATTTAAAAATACATTAGTTTTGTTCAGTTCTTCTTTTGTTCAGTTCTTCGCGAATGCTCGCCTTCAATCGACCTAGCAATCTTTCGTTCCCCCCAGCGGACACCTAAGCACATGACTACCCATTAAGGAAAGCCTAGCAAATATCGGACCCACCGGCTGGGTTACAGGGTGGCGGTGGTGGTGGCGGTGGTGGTGGTGGCGGTGGTGGTGGTATCGGTGGTGGTGGCGGTGGTGCCGGGCTCGGTGGTGGTGGGCTTGGTGGTGGGCTCCGCAAGGGTGGGGACCTTCTTGGCGATGGGGGTCGCGGGGAAGGCGGGGTTCGCAATTGCGAGCTTGGGACTGGGGGACTAGGTGATGGTGGGCTGGGCGGTGGGGAGCGCCTGCTTGACGGTGATGGGCTGGGTGGGGGAGGGGGACTGGGTGGAGGCGGGCTTGGTGGTGGCGGGTTGGGTGGTGGTGGGTTAGGTGGTGGCGGGTTGGGTGGTGGTGGGTTGGGTGGTGGTGGTGGTGGTGGCCGTGGGGGTGGCGGGCTTGGCGGTGGTGAGCGTGGCGGTGGGCGTGCTGGCGGTGGGCTTGGTGCTGGTGAACGAGGGGGAGGGGACCCGGGTGGTGGTGGCGGTGGTGGTGGTGGACGTGGGGGTGGGGGGTTGGGGGGAGGTGGGTTTGGAGGTGGTGGGCGCGGCGACGGTGGGCTCGGCGGTGGTGGGCTGGGTGGTGGCGGGCTGGGTGGTGGTGGGCTAGGTGGTGGTGGGCTAGGTGGTGGTGGGCTGGGTGGTGGTGGGCTGGGTGGTGGTGGGCTGGGGCTGGGTGGTGGCGGGCTGGGTGGTGGTGGGCTGGGTGGTGGTGGGCTGGGTGGTGGTGGGCTGGGTGGTGGTGGGCTGGGTGGTGGTGGGCTAGGTGGTGGTGGGCTGGGTGGTGGTGAACTGGGCGGCGGGGGGCTGGGGGGCGGCGGCCGAAGCACGGAAGGTGGGCTTGGCGGTGGTGAACGTGGGGGAGGTGGGCTTCGTGGCGGTGGACGTGGGGATGGTGGCACCGGTGGTGGTGGGCGTGGGGGAGGTGCAGGTGGTGGCTGGGGTTCCAGGGTGCTGAGGGAAGGGCACTCTGAGGGTGAGGCCACGAACCGGCAGAGGTGCACCCTTAGAACATCCGTTGCATTCCAGGATCCCCCATACACGACCAACTTATAATCTGACAGTGTCAGCTGAGACAGCGGACCGACAGCATTGATGAACTGGATTTTGCGGTCGCTGTTTGCATAGAGGTTTGGTAAGCCGTTGTCCTGCAGGCAGAGCACAACGCTTTTTAAACAAGATGGTTCAGGCTCTGGCGTCAAATCGTAACCAAAAGCTAGCTGCCAGCTGGCAGAGCCAGGTACACTTAAACAATCTGCGTGTGATCAAACAATCCTCCTTCAGTTGTAATGCATCCTACTGCAAAGGCCATCTAAATTACAGCTATCCAAGCTGCAGTGGCATTGCAATATTGAGGGTAGCCTAATTGCTGCAATCATGCAGCAGGCGAGCAGCACAAGTACCCAGTAAAAGCTCCAGGGGATGACCTACCACCGGGATTTACTCGTCTACTTTGATTGCAGAGCCGACCTCCATCCAGGCCACCCACTGTGTTGCCTCACGATTTATCCTCCACTCCAATTAACAAGAGAGATTGCAACAACCACTCACCAAGAGCGCAATCACTTCGTGTATGTTGACCTTGTTCGAAAACTCTTCCTTCAGACTGGCATCTCCACTCTTATTCACGCGGACAGCCATGTATAAGTTTCGGCCCAGGGAGGGGTCCACGTATACGGGCAGCCAGTTGGGTGTCACACGGATGTAGTTGTTATCACCAGTCAGGTAGGTGGCAGGCAGCGTGAAGGACAGAGCTGTGCCTGGCACCAAAATGTTCCCATCTATTTGGTTGCCACTGAGCGCGGGTGTGGCCCAGCCCATGCGGGAGATCTCCGGAGCATTGGGACAGGTGTCACCTCGGCCCATAGATGTGGAGTAGTCATCATACTCGATACCATTACGATACGAGTGCCAGAGGCCTGCACAAGCGCATTGTGCAGTGAGAAGTGAGGCTGCAGCATGACGCGTAAGCATGACGGTTGGTTGCCAATCCATTTTCCTGCCTGCTGTCTGTTATTATTAGCCACACAGCTTTAGAAATGCCACAGCCACTTGATTGGTAGTACTGTCATACTCGACACTTCATAGAAGCAGTAGCAGCCATTCCTATGCAAACGATGCAGTAGTCTCGGCACGGCATGCAGTTTCTATGTGTGGGTGCCTGTATGTGCATGTGCAAATGTAACAGACTGCAACAGCAAGTAAGGTAGCAAGGGATAACACACACCAAATCATACCATCTATACATAGATCATGACATATATGAATATTGATAAGCAAGTGATAACAATTGATGGCATGAACGGCTAAACAATCTACTGACCATAGTTGTGGATGCCTTCTTGCATGATTGTTGCCCATCTGTATATCCCGTAGGGTGACGTCTGCAGCCATGTATACCGGCCTGGCAGTGTCGCCAGGCCTGCCCAGGAACACACTTGCTGCATTGCTGGAGGCAATATATAGGTGAAGTATTTGAATGAAGAAAAGGCTGCAAGTCCGATAAGGTTCTTAGTAGCCGTGTCTGCTAGGATTTGCATTGCAAAAGAGGAGCAAGAGCTTGTAATGGGTGTCGAGCATACGTGGGGCACACGTACCGCCCGAAATGTGGTAGTGTTAAGGATGAACCTTCCGTATGAGCATTGCGCATACTTTTGTGCCAGGCCCCCATTGCCATCCTCATTGGGGCCCAGGTACAGTTTGCGGACATCCCCCTCGGTGAGGTTTGCTGGCATGCCACACAACGGGTAGTCCACAATCATGACCAGGAGGTCCTGGGATGTGATGGTGCCGGGGGTGATTGCCTGGGCCACAAGGAGCTTGACGACGGTCAGGACGCTCAAATTGTCGGGTGTGCATTCGCCTGTGACTGCATTGTAGAGACAGTCCTGCGGGAAGCAATGCATGCATAAGGATGAGTGTCATGGGAGGTAGCAGTTAGACAGGCAACAGAAGGAGCCATGCCAAGTAAAGGACATGTCACGCAACACATCCACATGCAGGAGGCAGAATTATTGCCATCAGGCAGCAGCATAGGTAATAATGCAGAACAGTCAATCAGCTGTTACCATAACCACTTGAAGCCACAGAAGATATTGTAGCAGGGTGTAGTAATGCAGAGGATAGATCACCCATGGGTAGCTTTCACTCTCTGCTCTGTCCTATGCATTTGCTTCACTGCAGACGAACTGTAGCTCCTTGTCGCCCGCTCTACTGCTCATTGAGCCAACGACTAAAGGCAGCATTTCAGGGCTGCACTGTGTTGTGCATACAGCCCTGTGTGTGTAGTTCTCCCCTTCATGTCCGCCGAGTCTATTTGGACTGAAATGGGACAACGCCAGCACCAGCCAGAGTAGAGGCCCCCTGACAAAAGAGTGCATTGCAATGAGTTTGGGGCATGCCTGCCTCTCTAGCGACGATGGCGGTATATTGGCATCTGGCCTCTCCAAAGCGTGACTGTACAGTCCCTTCCGATTACTCTCCAGCTTTGGGATAAGGACCACTGTGTACGGAAAATGCTTATGTACAGAAATTTTCTTGGGACGGCGAACCGGCCCGTGGGCGCCAGGAAGGCTGAAGTATCGCCTTTGTAGCTGTAACTACAAGGCCCCTAGCGGCCCTCTTAAGTGCTGGGCAGGTAGAGGCTAGGTACACACATTCACATACATATGCAAAAAAGCATGCAGCCAGGCATGCTTGCATGCCATCATTCCACGCTTACTACAAGCTTAATAATAAGCCTCAGCATCCTATTTACTTCCAGTCATACAAGTGTTTTTTTGTATGCTGATGTACACCTTGATTGCAGGCAACGGCCGTACAGCAAGCGCCAGCTCCGCTCGCCCAGTAACTGGCATGACTCACCAGCTTTATCTCAGAGCCGGGAAAAACGCGTTTCCCCGTGGCATCCGTGTCAGGCGGTTTGTAACCCCCGGCGAGCGGCACCAGCACCCCATTACTGCTGTTGTGGATCACCCACTGGGTCGTGGACTGCTCCAGTGTAACGAAATAAAGCTCTCCCGTGAGTTGCTCCCTGGTTACATTTGCGGTGATCGTGCCTGGCACGACCTTACAGTACCCCACTGCATGAAGCAGCAGCCGATAGAGGGCGTTATCATTATTATTATTTAGCAGGGCGGATACGTGTTCGTAATGACCGCGGATGCAGGTAGGTATACAAAGTATTTCGTACAGCGGATATACTTCCTTAGGAATACTTTTACTGTGTTTGCTTCGCGGCAAATGCGATGAGCGCAGTGCAGGTCTGGTTCATCCGCCGCGCTTGGGGATAGTCAGGGTTGGCAATGATAGCGGTAACGGTAAATGTGGGCTAGACTACAAGATCAATCATGCACTTTTGCTTTCAGGCAGACGCCTTCGGTGGAGCATACAGCATGCAACTTATTAAGCGATTCGTTGGACTGCCGGTGTCCGTCATTACTGTCCTCAAGGCACCCCATTACTAGCTTTTGCATAATGTGTTTACAACAAATATTGTTAAACCTACTGCGTACTTCTCGGTTGTGGCCTTCGTTGCTTACAGTTAACATGGTCCTCACCTTCCGCGGCCGTGATGAGCGCCACCGCGATTAACAAGTTTTTTATCATTTGATAAATTGTGGTACAATCAATACATAATACTCACTAATCCTGCGCAATTGGGCATTGATGTAGCGGCCAAGCAGCGGCTTACGTGATCACGTTATGACGCAATCCAAGACAAATCAAGACAAATGATCAAGACAAATGATTAATCAAGACAAATGATTAAGTCTTATGAATTCTTCCTTTCAAATACCATTTCAGAATTTCATTGCAACGAAACTGTGGGACATACGGCTAAGCAAAATGTACGGCGTTAAGGTGGGCATGAAGTAGAATGACTCAATTGAAGTCGCAGGACATTAAACCTTAGTGTTAAGTTCCTTCATGCTTCATGGTCAAAAACGGCGCGTGTCTGTAGCTGCAGACACGCAGTAGTGAAGGATGCTGGAGCCTGGATGCTTGAAGGAAAGGCAGCGAAACCGAACAACGATGTTTGAACATTTTGAGCCCCAGTTAAGCAAGTAATAATTGTCTACCTTCAGGTTTTTAACACACACATAACCGCACAGACATCAGTTTTGCACCGTACCGGTAGCTAGTCTGTCTTCCCATCCCCAACATTTTCAAGAAGGATTATTTTGCACGAAATCTCAAAAATATATTTGTGATTTAAAACTGGCTCCGTTCCGGGCCTAAGAAACTAGAACCAACGTCGTGAGGCAGCAGCTGCCGCCGAAATGCAATCTACTACAACGTAAGTGCCAGAGCGCTCAGCTACCTGTAAGTGAGCGCGGCCAAGTATCTTGAAGCAGAGACAGCATATACTTACATGGTTGCATGCATCGACGTTACAGCAGCTACCGTGGCCATCCGCCTGCTGCCGACTCGTAGCTGCTGCTGCAGCTGTCGGGTAGATGCTTGGCACGTGGATTCCAAAAAGTCCACCGATTGCTGCTGGGCACAAGAAGGTTAGGTGGAATAAGTTGGTAGCTCGGTGGAGAATTGATTGCCTGCCTGCAGCAGTAATAAGGTAAATGCATGATGGTTTTCGCAATCCGCTAAACCAATAAAGCCAAATCAGCATGCGAGCAGCAGCAGCCAAACTGTCGTCTATCCAAACATACGTGGAAAATGCGTGAGGATGCAGATGTAAAGCACCCGCCGTCGATCTGTTGTATCACGACTTCAGAAAAGTACCGATCAGCAGATGCCAGATCCCGTGATATGCCCAGGATACAGCACGGTGTAATAAGCCTGTACGTACGTACGACCTTGTATCGTTGAAAAGCGGCCGGCCATTCACATGATACATGCATGGCTTGACCTGCAACCAGGGACTCGCCTGGAACGAGGGGAAGCTTCCAGCATTGAAATTGCACATATCTTCGTACGTATGCACATACACACATACATACATGCATACCGGATATAAGATTATCGAAAGCCGCACCTGCAGCACGATATAAGATGTTACCTTATTGCCGCCCATCTCTACCCTCATAACGATCAATGCCTTGACACCGACCACCTGCGCAAGTCCCCACCAATCGCTGATCAACTAGCAACTGTGCGGGTATCAAACTTGTACTTGTTATGCACATGACATCAGGCGGATACCCGCGGTTCTATGCATACCCAAGCAAAGCCGACGGACATGCATACTGATCCGCCAAATCCGCCTGCTGCCCCCTCGGGTGTGTGAGGAGTGGTGAAATGGGAGATGGCCCCCCATCAAGTGGACGATGTAGGACGTGATTATATCAACTTGCGAGATGACCAGGAACAAAGTTGAGGCGCCATAGATCCGCTAGATTTGGTTGGATGCAGGTGTGAGTTGCTGAACCCACCGAATGCATTCTGAAGTCGGATGGGGTGAATGGATTAGGGTGCCCCTCTCGCAGGGGAGAGCAGGGAACTGCCTCGGGAAAGGGGGCCGCTGGTCAAGCTATACCGTAACAACATACAATATACATATATACATCCTAGGGTTTGGCACTACTGGTAACGCGCGAACATTGCCCCCGGGAGATCCCGGGATCGATATCCGTTAGGGTCAAAAAACCTTCCGATGGTGGAAGGTATTGCGCCCAATAATGATGGACGGTGGTGACCTGGGACAAAGTTAACCTGCGACCTGCGAGCCTGCCAGGAATGGAGTTGGGCCGCTGTCGTCCCGGCAGATTCCGTTGGATGCGGGTGGTAGGGTGTCTTGCTCCCTGTCAGCCTCGCGCTCCAAGCAAGCAGCGAAGGCAACGTAGGACATGCTGCTGCAATAGATATGAAACGACATATATAAAAGTGCATGAATAATGGAGGTAGTGCATACTTGTCTGGTGGATAAATGGTGCGGCGGCATGGCAAACCTGCTATATGTGTGTGTGTGTGTGTTTGTGTTACATGGTTGGGGGGTGCGTGACCCCATACCTGTAAGACTACCCATACGAGCCGAAGGCCCAAGGGCAATACTACAACGCCTAAAAGCCACGGAGAAAAGGAAAAACACCGCACATCAGCCCAGACTAGCGTCCAAAGGGGGTAATTGAGTTTCGGTGAGCCCACATACGTTCCAACATCCTCGCCAGACGTGTGGGTTCCCATTGCATGGCCTCCAACATGCTCTGTTGATGATCGAATCCCTCTTCAGCACGAATGTCATTATAGGCTGGGCATTCCAATAACACGTGTTTTTCATCCTCAATTCGGCTATTAGTACCACAACAGTGGCAAAACCGCTGCCCCCTGGGGACATGGTACTTGCCCCTTCGTGCTCTGTTCGCCTCCAAAGCCCAGCAACATAAACGAAAGTGCATTAGCTTACGATGTGCTAAACGAGGAATGAAAACCTTAGCATGTGTTGGCCACATGACGGCTGCGGCTCCCGAAAAGGGCAGCCCCATCCAGTGCTTATACTTCGCCATTTGCGCTCCCGGTTGCTTCCCATCTGATGGGTACTCCTCTGGCAAGACAGTCAGACGCGTATGGTCCCAGCCGCTCATCAAACGCTCTCTTAGTGCCGTTATCATCGCTCCTTCGGGAAGAGGTCTACTCAGCAACCAGTCAACACGCTCCTTTACCCCCACGACTTCTTGCGGTATTCCGCTCCAAATGTTGCACTCCAAGAAGGAAAACAGTCGTAACATTGAGATTCCCCAACCCTCCCATTCCGGGTTGGTCAGGGCATCGGTTATCTCCCGCCGTAAAACGGCATGAGCAATGGATCCCACTTGCTTTTGAAGGCGGTTCCAGAAACGGAGGATCTGCTTCACCATGTAATATTGTAAGGGGAGTTCAGCCAGCTCGGCGTACAACAGCCTGTGGGATGGCCGTGCCGTCCCCACTACCTGCCTCATGAATAAAATCTGCAGCTGGACTGCACTATCCTTCAAACAGGCTTCGAACATGCCCTCCGCAAGGTTGGCTTTATCCCGCCGCCTTCCCACCCTGTCCACGACCTCTGCCAGCGCAAAAGGGCCCCACGCCTGGCAGCCATACAACAGAATTGCTCGGACTTGGGTTGCAAAACACCGCATTCACACATCGGGGGCAAACAGCTTCATTTTGTCCAGCTTTGCGCTTAAGGAAAACATAGCGGACCGACCTGTATCACACAACTGCTGACGGCACGCACTAAAAGGCCATTCTGGCCCATATACCAAGCCCAGATAGCGAGCGCTATCTTTGGCAGGTACTACCTGGCCTGATAGCCGTAACTGTTGACATCTCTAGCTAAGTAAACCTAAGTAAACCTAAGTAAACCTGTTATATGATTGTGACGTAGGGGGAATGACAACTTCATCCGTGGCCACCAACCTGGCAGTCTCTATCTACCTATCCCGATGTTCCGGGGCGCCCCCATGTTTCGGGGGCCTCTCATCCATGCGGACTTCTGCAAATCAAAACATTTTTGGATACCTACCATCAGCACAACAGGTCACTAGCGATAACCGGGTCTATCACCGGTGGTACAGTCCATTGGCATGGGGATGCACGTGCATCCGTTTTAAGCGGTCGAGAGGAATAATTAATCCGTCCTATGCCGAGTTCAATCCTGAAATCTTTCAAGGTGTGGAGCTATATATGACGCGACTAAGCACATGGTGCCATAAATAAACAAACTAGTGGTGCCATAAATGAAAAATAAATATGGTGCCATAAATAAAGTAAGCTATAGAAAAATTATTCTGAGCCTGAACTCTTCTATAATTTGCAGCGGCTGGGAAGCCAAATACGTCGATATCGATGGACAAGGCCGCTAATCCTGCCATGTTTGTAAGTTCTCCCTCACGCCGCCGTCATCCGGGCTTTCATTTTGCCCTTGAGTTTAGATTCCTTTCGCTCCTGCTGATGTTGTCTGTATCGTACCCCCAGTCAGCAGTCGTCGCCCACTCCAACTCCAGCTGGCGTTTATGCAACTGTCCCGTTCAGCAGGGGTGGGCTTGGACGCACAAGAAGTACAATGCCACCAGAACAGGCTCCAGGTCGTGAGGCACTTGAAGCAGGTGGTGCGAGCCGCGTCGGCGTCGGACAGCGGGGCAGTCACCTGCATATGCATGTGATGAAGGCGCGGATGTATGTAGACATATGTAGAGCCGCAACAGATAGAGCATTGTGTAACTTGCATGCATATGGTTCCTTGTCGAGAGACAGGACGGATGGAACGAAAATAACAACAGCAAAGGAAATGGGTTTCTGATTACTTATCCTGCTTATTCTGCTATCATTCCGCTTATTCTGCTATTATTACTTATCCTACTTATTACTATGGACAGAAGGGCGAAGGAGTTTTGGGAGGGGAGAGGCGTTCCGAAGAAGCGCATGCCATGTTGAGGATTGGAATGCGCGCGGTTGTGTTGTTGTTAATGCTTGTGGCTAGATTAGTAGTGGCATTGCCGCAACTGCTGCTACAGCTGCTAGTGCTAATAATTTAACTACGTGTAGGTGTGTGTGGCGAACACGGTTATGTGATGTCATTTCATGTTCAAGTACAGGCGAAACGGCCGTGCAGAAAAGTAGCAAACTTGTGTTGTGCTTTGTTGTGAGAGGGCAGCCAGGGATGAAGAGGTTATTAAGTGGGCAACTACCCGGAATAAGAGTGAGCACATGCACAGTCTCCAAGCTTGCACGTGTGCATGTGCGTGTGCGTGTGCGTGTGCGTGTGCGTGTGCGTGTGCATGTGCGTGTGTGTGTGCGTGTGCGTGTGCGTGTGCGTGTGCGTGTGCGTGTGCGTGTGCGTGTGCGTGTGCGTGTGCGTGTGCGTGTGCGTGTGCGTGTGCGTGTGCGTGTGCGTGTGCGTGTGCGTGTGCGTGTGCGTGTGCGTGTGCGTGTGCGTGTGCGTGTGCGTGTGCGTGTGCGTGTGCGTGTGCGTGTGCGTGTGCGTGTGCGTGTGCGTGTGCGTGTGCGTGTGCGTGTGCGTGTGCGTGTGCGTGTGCGTGTGCGTGTGCGTGTGCGTGTGCGTGTGCGTGTGCGTGTGCGTGTGCGTGTGCGTGTGCGTGTGCGTGTGCGTGTGCGTGTGCGTGTGCGTGTGCGTGTGCGTGTGCGAGAAGGCTACAAGTACCTGACCAGGCCTGACGGTGTGTGTGCGTGTGCGTGTGTGTGCGTATGTGTGTGTGTGTATGTGTGTGTATGCGTGTGTGTGCGTGTTGCACCCAGCAGGGCGACGACATTCTCACTATTGGATAGATGCGATGCAGAGCGTGGCTGGATGGCTTGATAGACGTTGAGACGTTGAGTGAATGGCTTAGCAGAAATAGTGCACTCAGACGTCCATGCGTGTGGATAACATGAGTGGTAAGGACAGCATACACACAGTGGCAGGTGGCAGGTGGCTGGCAGAAGTTAAGGCCTGACTGCTGCTCCCGGAGGTTCCGGCTTCAAATCCTGCCGACCCATCGATGTGTGCGGGGTGATGATTTGGGAGGTGGTCCCCCATCTTGAGGAGGGTATAGGACGCGATTGTATCAATTTGCGAGCTGGTCAGTTACTGAGTTGTGGCGCCGTTGATACGCTAGTTTTAATTGGATGGTGGTGGTGAGTTGCTCTGAAGTTGAGTTGTTCTGAAGTCCAATGGGGTGAATGGATTAGGGTGCCCCTCTCGCAGGGGAGAGCAGGGAGCTGCCTCGGGAAAGGGGGCCACTGGTGAAGCTATACTACCCTGTAACAACATCATACAGTGGTAAGTGTGGATGGCTACACTGATACGGATGCGTGGGTGATTAGGATTAGTTTCCTAGCTAATATTCCCCACCAATTTAATCCACGCATGCATGTGCTGTGCGCACGCCCGCTTTCGCTCCAGGAGGTCATCATGATGTCAAGCGTTCACATACATCAGCGCATCCTTCAACAACAGCGCACGCAACCTACTTCCATGCAGGTCTTGCAGGCGAAGGACAGTTGCGACCCTTTGGCACAGGCGATGCAGTCACGGTACTTAGTGACGTTGGTTCCGACAAGAGAGGGGTCCAGGCAATAATCCGTGCATGCGGCTGCGTGGGAGGAGGCGCCGGGTAGATGAGAATATTTGGACCGCGAAATATTGTTTGGTTAATTGCATGTCAAATGGGCGAACAACAGAATTGGCTATGCGGGGATGGAGGCAGGAAAGATTGCAGAAATAATGTGCGTGTCCATCAGCAAAGAAGATCAACGGCCGGTATGTAATGCTTACGTAGATAACAATCCAAACAATGTGTGGCTGTGGCTGCGGCTTGTTGGCATTCGCAATAATTAACACATGGCATGAACTAAGGACGCAGTCTCCATATCAACATGCTGCTGCTATCCAACCCCATCAGTAGTTTGGCGAGCGACCGAGTTGAGCACAGTATGTCAAGCCGTTTCTAATCGACAAATGTACGATCTCTGTGGAATAGATGTGACATACATGGTGTTGTAGTAGCCGGTACACAGTACGGCACCATGAACAACTACAAATACGCGCTAAGTGCTAACACCAGCATCTCGAGAGGCCTTTTCAGCGGCCAGCTACTACAGCTGTCTCACCTCCCGATACATACGGAACGCATTCCGTAAGGCAGGCTTTCTGCATGACTTTATTGGGTGCTTTACCGCATTGGTAGCAAGGTGAGGAGAACCACGTCGTCGACACGCACAGGCGGCAGGCGTCTGGTTCCAGCGTAGGATATTCGGTGTTGTTATAACATTTCTGGCAGGCAGAATCCTTATTGGAACAATTGGCGGCTGGGCGGGAGGAAGACAGGCGTGGGTTCGGGGAGGGGGCCACAATGACACACGAGCACGCGAGCAATGGGAATAGTCAGCGATTTGGCTCATGTAGCTTGCTTGCGCAGCGGTCTTGAGAGCAGGTTATGAGGTCGCGCTTTAAATGTTGTACCATGATCACAAGATGCATGCCGGATGCACGGTAAGTAGGGTTATGGACGGGTTATGGCCGGCAAGGAGTGAGGAAGGTAACAGCCAGGGAGGAACAGCTAGCTGTTTCGGCACACGGGTATGCCGACTGGAATGCTAATGGTGCTGATCATGGGAAGAAAGCCGGTAGATACGCAGTCACGCATTGCAGGGTAGAGTAATGTAAGAGTCATCTTGTTTGTCTGCTGCTGGACGGCTTTATCCAAGCATTTGCACGGGTGTAGGGTACTCAAATCAACAAAAGGGCGGAAGACGATGGACAAAAGCTAGGCTACTAAGCTGTAAGCATATTATTGCAGGTGTATGTACCTACCGCAATTCCTGCACTTCGACATTTGAGGGTGCAAACCAACAATCAAGTAACGGTGAGTGCACATGGTTTAATTTATTCCTGATCAGGAATAAATTAAAGCTCATGAGCTCGCTCGCGTTGGCCGCCTCTGCCTAAACTAGTAACCTTGAAGCACGTCCTCACCCCTGGTTTTGTATACGTGGTCGAGGTTTCCACGAAACAACAACCCACTTACCTACTGCCGGCGCCATCAGGGCGGGAACCGGTTTCGATGACGGGAATCGTGGTGTGGGCACTGGGCTGCGTGGCGGCGGAGACAAACTACGTGGTGAAGGGGATGGCCTAGGAGGCGGCATCCTAGAGGTTGCTGACGGGCTGGGGGGACGCGGTGAAGGGGTAGGCGGCGGTGGCTGGACTTCCAGGGTGCTTAGGGAAGGGCACTCTGAGGGTGAGGTCAAGAAGCGGCAGAGGTGCACCCTCAGGGTGTCCGTACCGACCCAGGAGCCCCCATACACGACCAACTGATAGGCGCCCATTGCCAACTGCGACATGGGATCGACGGTGTTGATGAACTGGATTTTGCGGTCGCTGTTTGTGAAGGTCGCGGGGTAGCCATTGTCCTGCAGGAATGTATGTCGATGGTACAGTTAAGGATAAAATCCAAGCACGCTTATTGAACGCCTAAACAGTAATAAAGCAATAGCAGATCTGTTAACCCCTGGAACCATGCTCTCTTAAGGGAGTTATGTACATTACGGAGGCATGGAAGCCCTCACCATGGTTGCATTTACTTCGTGGATGTTGACCTTGGATGCATATATGGTGTTGCTTAGGCCGGAATCAACATTCTTGGCAACACGGACGGCGATGTAAAGGTTTCGACCCATTAATGTATTGTTGTAGACAGGTAGCCAATCGGGAGTCACCCGCAGGTAGTTGTTGTTGCCAGTCAGGTAGGTGGCAGGCAGTGTAAAGGTCCGAGCTGTGCCTGGCAGCAAGGCACTGCTGTTCAGCTGGTCACCTCCGACCGCAGGTGTGGCCCAGCCCATGCGGGAGATCTCCGCAGCGTTGGGGCACGCGTCACCACGGCCCATAGCTGTGGAGTAGTCGTCGTACTCTGTGCCGTTTTGCCAAGAGTGCCATAGCCCTGTGCACATGCATGGATGCATCATGAATTTCATAGGGCGCCATGTTAGGGGGTATAAATAAACACCTGCCCAGACCGTGCTTACATACCATAGTTGTGTATGGCCTCCTGCATTACTGTTGCCCATCTGTACACTCCATTGGCTGATGTCTGCAGGTAGGTCTGCCGGCCTGGCAATATTGCCAGCCCTGACCAGGGGCACACTGGTTGAAGGCCCGGTGGCACTATGTAGGTGTAGTGGCTGAAGGATGAGAAGGCTGCAGGGCCGATGAGGGCTTTGGTGGCTGCATCCGCCAGGATGGACATTGCCCAGGCGGCACAG
This sequence comes from Volvox carteri f. nagariensis, assembly GCF_000143455.1. NCBI lineage: Eukaryota > Viridiplantae > Chlorophyta > Chlorophyceae > Chlamydomonadales > Volvocaceae > Volvox > Volvox carteri. The sequence goes on from NW_003307562.1 coordinate 480,559, forward strand.
GTAGTCGTGATAGGTGTCGAACACTGGTGCGTCACACGCACAGCCCGGAAGGCAGTTATGTTAAGGTTGAACTTCCCGTAGGAGCACTGCGTGTACTTTTCAGCAAGGCCCCCCTTGCCATCCCCATTTGGGCCCAGGTAGATGGTCCGGATTTCTTCCTCTGTGGTGGTAGCGGGGAAGCCGCAATCTGGGTAGTCGAGAACCATGACCAGGAGGCTCTGGAATATGGTTTTCTCGAGTGTTGACGGTGCGGGTGCATATGAGATGACGGTAAAGGTTGTCAAGTCATCAGGAGTACACTCGCCAGTGGCTTCGGTGAAGATGCAATCCTGCGATGGGATGTGATGGGAAGACCAATTCTTGCACAGACACTAACAGGAAACACCACGGGGACGACACCGCCAACGGTAGCGAGGAAGGAAACAGTGAACCGCAATCGCTATCGCAGTGTTAGCGTCAGGCCAAGCAAATGTAAGGCCACCAGGATATACGCATGCAAGTCCCCAGGCATACATGGGTGGGTACAGAGAGCCATGCATGACATGCATAACGAAGGGATGGTGCAATATTCGCAGTCATGACCTGGTAATATGTGCCTGCTGCTATGCATGTGTCTCTGTGACTCTTGTATGCACAAAATCATAATGTGTACACGCACGCACACGTTGCACATGCATGCAGTCCGCTACCAGCCCTAAGTACGCATTAAGAATCCGGCGAGTCCTAATATGATGTCTTCATTGTTCCGTAGTCCTGGTAGCTAGTACCATGCATGCAGGCCAAAACGATTGCGTATGTTCACCTACACATGCATGGACCGGAGCTCTGTAGCTGTCTATGTCCAGCTCATCAACTTGTACATGCACGTGCATGACAACTATTACATGGCGGTGCGGTCATGCCTGTAATCAGTAGATCATTGCTGTGCCGCCGGTCCCACACTCTGCACCTTAAAACATGCCAGGATCCAGTCAGCACACATGTGCATGCTGCCACAGCTACATGATGATGGGGGCTAGCTAACAGTCTGCAGAGCGCCTTAACTGGTGGGATATGTGTGTGTGTGTGTGCGTGCATGCGTGTGTGTGTGTGTGTGTGTGTTACATGGTTAGGGGTGTGTGTGACCCCATACCTGTAGAGCCGAAGGCCCAAGGGCAAGACCTGAACACCTAAAAGCCACCAAAACGGAGCACCTCACTAACAGAAAAGAGAAAACTAGCGCCCAACGGGCACAATTGAGTTGCGGTGAGCCCACATACGTTTATCCCTCACCTAAGTCCGACCCGCAAGGTGTATCATGCAGAGGTGCACGAGTCAAGACGTGTCTGAACTCGATTTTGTGCGGATTGAAGCTATACATACCACATTCACGAGTCAAAGCATAGCAAGCCAAGGATAGCAAGCCAATCACCCAAGGAGCCACTTGTCACTCACCAACTGTACGGCGGATCCAGGAGATACAGGTATGCCTTGCGAGTCCGTTTTGGGTGGTTTGTAGCCGCCCATGAGCGGTATCAGCACGCCGTTGCTGTCGCGAATCAACCACTGATCCACATTGTCCAACGTGATGTAAACCAGCTCTCCCGCAATCTGCTTCCGTAATTCATTTCCCACGATGCTGGTTGGCGCCGCCATCACAGTCACCAGTGCTGCAGTCAGGCAAACGGAGCATGCATGCGGTTCAAGGCGGGGACAACGAGTATTATAGGCGAATTAAGGATATGCACAAATACGGCCATGTATATCATTACTGAGATGGTGTGCATTCCAGCGTATGGCAGTTCAGCATATGCAAAAAGATGTGCGGAAATTAAAGTACCTAGCTAGCGGCAGGTGCTTCCTCCGTCCTTAGGGTAAGCAAGCCGACAGCGAGTGGTGACACAGTGCAGCAGAGGTGCGCGACCGTTGCTTAATCATGACGAGAATGAGGCACACGGAAATTCATCCTTGATGCTATAGGCTAGCTCGGGACATGAAGCTGACTTATACGTTATTAAGGAGGCAGGGATGCAATAGGGTTAGATGCGAAATGGGTGTTGGTCACGGAAATGCGGACAGGGGGGGGATCCACTGGAAAGACGGTGAAAAGTTGACCGTTACCGCATGGACCCATTGTTACTGCTGCTGACGCCGTACAGCGAGCCCAGCAACAGTTGCTGCTCCGTGTGGTAGCCGGTACACAGTACGGCACCGTGAACAACTACAAATACACGCTAAGCGCTCCACCAGCATCTGGAGAGGCCTTTTCAGCGGCCAGCTACTACACTCCGCAGGAAATTATTACTTTGTGTTATATGTCCGCCTGTTCTATATGCAATAATGGAACAATCAACCTGGGCATCCGTAGTGATAAGGAACGCTGTCCCCCACTTCTTAGGGACGGCGGGATATAATAGGGTTAGATGCAAAATGGGGGTGGAGGTGGTCGCGGCTGGGAGATCCGGACAGCTTGGATGTTTTCCACCGGAAGATGCTGATCACCGGTCAGTGATATACTCATTGCCGCCATTTGCATTATTCCATTACATCAGTCCTAAATGACCGAGGAATACCCAAGAATGTGAAAACTCGACCCCTATTGCATCCCTCTAGCAGATCTGCTAGGGACTTATTTGGCATCACAGCAGGGACAATAATGCCTTGCTTACCGATTACAAAAGTGAGAAGGCCATGTACCATCAATACAAGATTCATCGTTTCGACAGCAGTACCAAGAAAGCGAACTTGAATTGGTTATACTGAAATTGAAATGCTATCCCCGGCCTGCTTCTGCCTGTAGGCCTGCCGGCTGCAGGTTTGCTTCCAGGAAAGGTTTCTATTATATGGCAGATAGATTTTGATTTCAACAAATCAATCTTGTTCATGGGTCACAGTCACAAGGGTATATATATAGTTACAAGCCCAGCAGTACTTAATAGGAAGGACTAAGGAAGCTAAGGAAACGGGATTTAAATGTCGAAAGCCTGGGTAGCTTATCTCAATGTAAAATGGGGAAGTGGGACTACACTTCTTGCGCTATGTTTCGATCTATGCAATGCCGTGCTTCTTAAACATGCAGTTGACATGCGTCGTGCGAATCGAACATGTCACCTGCGCGATCGCGGCGGCTTCCCGTGCTTCCCCTGCGATTCGATTAGCGTTTCCGTTCTGTATAACGTTGCCTCATCTCTATTTGCAAGGTATGTAGCAAGATACCGCTATTACTTATAGCATTTCACTTATGGGATGAGACGACGTTTTTATGCACAAAACTACGCAAAGTTTAATATCTTCAAGGGGCCGCACCAAACAACCACAGTGCTGCCTGCTGTCGCGCTTTCACCTTCACCAGCCGGCGCTTTGGTGATCCACGCCTCTGAAATGTGTTTAGTAAGCTGATACCTCTGGAGCCTTCTGGAGACTCTCGGAGGTGATGTCCAAATCTGGCCGTCGTACCGGCATCCACCCGGAATTCAAGGGACTCACATCACCCTCGCGCGTGATCAGTTTTTTTTGGGCGGGGCCCCAGCGCGAAGCGCCCAGGGGGGCCCCGACCTGTAGGATTGCCCATGTCCGTGTGTGTGTGTGTGCGTGTGTGCGTGTGTAACGGACCAAACATAATATCTCGCCCGGCTGAAACGCGTTGTAGGTACTATTTATCATTCTCTATCGCAAGGTATCTCGCCTGTAGCCAACAAAAATCGTATGAGCACAAACAACTTTGGCTGCCTCAATTGACCGAGGCCAAAGTCACATCAATGCCTCTCGGGCTAAATTTAATCTCAAACGGTACCGCGTATCTCATATTTGAATTTTTAGATGACGGCGTATGATAACTCGAACTCCCAGGCCTTGAGTGTGTAACGGACCAAACATAATATTTCACCCGGCTGAAACGCGTTATCGGTACTATATAGCATTCTCTATTGCAAGGTATCTCGCATGTAGCTAACAAAGATCGTATGAGCACAAACAACTTTGGCTGCCTCCATTGACCGAGCTCATAGTCACATCAACGCCTCTCGGGCTAAATTTCATCTCAAAAAGGTGCCGTGTATCTCATCATTGCTTTCCGAGATGACAGCGTATGATAACTTGAACACCCAGCTTGTGTTACCATTTGCCCGCACGGGCATTCCGACTTGCCACCAGCAGGCCGACAAATTTGCTTACATTTCTCTATGAAATACGCAAGCTGCTCATTTGTATTTACTTTAGCCAATGCTCGGGGCCTCCGGAGACTTGCGGTGTGCCCCGATGAAGCCCGCGGCTGTGGGGCAGATTGCTGAGGCCGCTGGCGCTTCGGGGATAAACATCACAGACAGCACCGAAATTCACCCAGCTTTCGTTACCATTTGCCCGCACGGGCATTCCGACTTGCGGTCTGCCGCACTGTCCATGCTGCATGCACCCAGGATGGATGCGATTCGCGTCGAGCCCGCAGGCGGTGCTGACGATTCCGCCGGTGCAAGCTTAGCTCTCACACCATCAGCACTGCTCCAACAAAGCACATCTCCCACCGCGTTGACACTACCCATCAATTGTCACACGTGCCGCGCTAGCTACCGGCCTGTACGGATGCAGGGGGGGCCCGCCCTTTTTCCGGCTTCGAGGAAGCCGACACCCGACTTGTCATTTTCGCCCGTCAATTTTCTAGTCCGAACGGAGGAATAGGTTTTTAGTCGCGGGAATAAAAGTATTCCTAACCTGTAAGCAGTTTCTTTCGGTAATATATTACTTTTTTGGGAATAAATGGGGGCCTGAGCCTGGACGAAATGGAATCGTTGGGTCAGTTGGTGTACTGGTTCATTACTTCGGCCATAAGTCGCCCCAAATGCCTTCTGCACATATAAGCTGACCATTTGGAGCTTATACACTATTTATATATAAGATATTTCATGATATCACCATCAGACGGCCCGCTGTTGCATTCAACTTAGGTCAACGGGGCATTCGTTCATTGACCAAAGCAAACGGCTCAGAAACTCCGCAGACGCAATGCCCCAGACATTTAGGCGAAGAATTGTTTACAGCACACCGTAAGGCCTTTGAAGGGGGGGTCTGGGGGGGATATCGCAATAGTGAGAGCAACAATAACAAGCTCCAATAGTGTAGGCAGAATGCCGGGGATCCTCAGAGTCGAC
>NW_003307562.1:485732-486313 GCF_000143455.1 Volvox carteri f. nagariensis
CGGTCGGTAACCGGCATGTTNTATGCCATAGGGAGTATCCCGGTAGCTCGGGAAGCATCGTTCGCCAATATTAATTAAAGGCCTCTAACGCTGCAGGAAAATTTTAGTAGAAGATTTAGAACTATGTATGTATTTAGTTTTAGCGTTTGTTCCCGCTTTGAGGGCGTGAAATGCCGTGTCATTGTCCCTAATAAGTCATTGTCCCGGCATTTCGGCCGATGTCCCCAAGCAACTGCTTTGCGTCCATGTCACTAGATTGGTGCAATAGGTTGACAAGGTCGTCCATATGGCACCTTTCCTTGGACAAGGCATCCTCCAATTGGCACGCGGTAAATTGACTTAGATTGTTTGCCCTGGCAAACTTATGTACTCCAAACTCATCCACTGGACGATGCTGGCTGTATTTCTTGCGTGGGCGATCTTGTCGCCGACGGGCGATGTTGTCCAGGGCGTTCCGGTCAAACTCGTAGGCGCCGACCTCATTACCGTTGTCCATGGACATTGTGTTGGAAGGATACGTTAAGGTTCAGATAAAATGAAGAAATCAAGAAGCGCTACTTCATAGTATGGAGATGGTAGAA
>NW_003307562.1:486401-488802 GCF_000143455.1 Volvox carteri f. nagariensis
CTAGAGGATCCCCGACTCGGTTACGATTACTGGGGACGGTTACGGATAACGGTTCGCCCGGTAATCCTACCGACCGGTTACCCATCTCGTTAACTGGACCCGTTAGGTCGGAACCGGGCCGGAACCGGCCTGGAGTATGCCATTGGGAATAGCCTTTTTGGCCTTTGGAAATAAGGAACAAAGTGAGGCCGATCCGTACATTTTCATTCCTTCAGCCAAAAACGTCCATTGCTGCCAGATTGCTCCGTAGTGTGCAGAATTTAGTATTATCGATCATAAAATAGATATGAGGGCCCGTAAGAAGGTCAAGCCCGTGAGTCAACGCGGCATAGCAGAATGTATGACCGGTCCTTCCATAGACAAACACGCAAAAGGCAACGACTTGAACGCCGAACAAACACAAAAACAGCAAGATAAGTCTGAAATTTTTCCTGATAAAGGCGTTTGGGACGGCGGTGCTGTTGTCGGTAATGCATCGGCAATGTTGCTGCCAGCGGCGACCGATGACACGGGCGCCATTACCCCTGCCTTCCATGGCGGTTGTGATCAGCATAAGCGCAAGCTGTCACCCAATCAGCTTGACAACAACGAATGCGGCGAGGCGCCCAACCCGAGCGCTCGCAGTGCCAAGCGGGCTCAGACACAGCGCATCCGCAAGGGCATGAGCGACGGTGCATGGCGGGACAAGCAGAAGGAAAATCCCCACAGATGGCAGATTGCCTGGGCCGCCAGGTATCCCTGGGCCCAGCCTGTGCATGCTGACGTGGACGCCGGAGAAGTGCACGACCAAGTGCGCTGCATCCCCTGCACGTTGATGAAGAAGAGCGACTACCTGATCATGTGCCGGGTAGCTACCCTCGACAAGCACATGACGTCTGAAGTGCACAAGACGTCAGTGGAGCATGAACAGAGCCAGAAGGCGCACCTGGCACTCCAGCAGCAGCGGAACGCGACCCTGCCACAGCTCTACACCCCGGGCAACACGGTGGCAGAGAAGGCCAAGCACCAGCAGCTCATCCAGCTCTTCTGGCAGCTTACCCGGGGGCGGCCCATCACGGACTTCATGGCTTCTAAGGAGGCGTTCGAGGCGCTGTCCGTCCCACACGTAAGCAGCTCACACTGGAGCGGCTTCTCAGCCTGGAACCTCGCTGAGGCGCTTGACGGGGTACTGATGGACAAGGTCCGGGAGATTGTGCGGAGCGCGCGATTCATTTCGCTGAGCATGGACGAGTGCGTGGGCATCGACAAGAATTCGCGCCTCTCCCTGCACGTGTACGTCATGGATGCGCAGTGGAGCCGGTTGCCGCTCCTGATCGATGTGAGTTTTAACGGGTGGACAGGCTGCCGGGACTGGGGGTTTGCCGCATTTGTCTTGTTCTCCACAAGTTGTAACATCATTCCTCACAAGTTCCTATCTTCTGAACTTGTGTCCACTTTAAGTATCCCTGCATCCCCGCAGTTGGCGCATGTACGGGGCGCACCTGACGCTGAGAACATCACGCAGTTGGTGCTGGATACACTGAACGTGGAGGGCGACCTCGGGGAGCAGGATTTGGCGCGCAAGCTCGTAGCGGTCAGCACTGACGGTGCAAGCGTGATGACAGGCGTGCACAATGGGGTGTCAGCAAGGCTCAGCCAGACCGCGCCGTTCCTGCTGAGCATCCACTGCATGGCACACCGCACAGACCTCGCCATTGCCGTGCTGGAAAAAGCCCCGGTCGTCAAGATGATTGTGAGCGTCATCAAGGACGTTTACAACTACTTCTCGGGCAGTGCTAAGCGTGTGAGCATGTTTGAGGATGTGGCCAAGGCTGCAGGAACGGATGGCAACCGGCTGAAGCGCATCGTAGAAACAAGGTGGATCTGTGCACGAGAGCCGGCAGCCTCCCTACTGGCCGAGTACCCAGCGCTGCTGCCGCTGTTCTGTGAGGAGGAGGAGAAGCTGTATAACACACTACGGGACGCACGCCTGTATGTCTCAATGCACGCGCTGATGCCCGCCCTGGTCACCATCGACATGTTCATCAAGCTTTGCCAGAGCCGTGGGCTGTATATTGGTGAGCTGGCCAAGGCGCTTCAGCGCACCAAGGATCGGCTGCGTGAGATGTACCTCAGGCCAGAGACCCGCTACACCACCGTGGAGTTTGGGGACTTCAAGGAGCTGCTGTCAGTCGATGGAGACATCAAGGGCACCGCCTGGGTGTTCAATCCCGACACGCCGGGGGAGGAGGGGATCGGACTGATGTGTGGCAGCAGCGGCTTCTACCCCTTCACCGCTGATCCTCCTCGCACTGGCCGAGACCGCACACCACCGCCTTTGACACCGGACCGCCTGGCCCAGGTCGTGAAGTCGGTGCAGGCAGACATGTCAGCCGCGGTCGAGGAGCTGATAGGTGAGCTG
>NW_003307562.1:489245-491648 GCF_000143455.1 Volvox carteri f. nagariensis
GACGTCTGAAGTGCACAAGACGTCAGTGGAGCATCAACAGAGCCAGAAGGCGCACCTGGCACTCCAGCAGCAGCGGAACGCGACCCTGCCACAGCTCTACACCCCGGGCAACACGGTGGCAGAGAAGGCCAAGCACCAGCAGCTCATCCAGCTCTTCTGGCAGCTTACCCGGGGGCGGCCCATCACGGACTTCATGGCTTCTAAGGAGGCGTTCGAGGCGCTGTCCGTCCCACACATAAGCAGCTCACACTGGAGCGGCTTCTCAGCCTGGAACCTCGCTGAGGCGCTTGACGGGGTACTGATGGACAAGGTCCGGGAGCTTGTGCGGAGCGCGCGATTCATTTCGCTGAGCATGGACGAGTGCGTGGGCATCGACAAGAATTCGCGCCTCTCCCTGCACGTGTACGTCATGGATGCGCAGTGGAGCCGGTTGCCGCTCCTTATCGATGTGAGTTTTAACGGGTGGACAGGCTGCCGGGACTGGGGGTTTGCCGCATTTGTCTTGTTCTCCACAAGTTGTAACATCATTCCTCACAAGTTCCTATCTTCTGAACTTGTGTCCACTTTAAGTATCCCTGCATCCCCGCAGTTGGCGCATGTACGGGGCGCACCTGACGCTGAGAACATCACGCAGTTGGTGCTGGATACACTGAACGTGGAGGGCGACCTCGGGGAGCAGGATTTGGCGCGCAAGCTCGTAGCGGTCAGCACTGACGGTGCAAGCGTGATGACAGGCGTGCACAATGGGGTGTCAGCAAGGCTCAGCCAGACCGCACCGTTCCTGCTGAGCATCCACTGCATGGCACACCGCACAGACCTCGCCATTGCCGTGCTGGAAAAAGCCCCGGTCGTCAAGATGATTGTGAGCGTCATCAAGGACGTTTACAACTACTTCTCGGGCAGTGCTAAGCGTGTGAGCATGTTTGAGGATGTGGCCAAGGCCGCAGGAACGGATGGCAACCGGCTGAAGCGCATCGTAGAAACAAGGTGGATCTGTGCACGAGAGCCGGCAGCCTCCCTACTGGCCGAGTACCCAGCGCTGCTGCCGCTGTTCTGTGAGGAGGAGGAGAAGCTGTATAACACACTACGGGACGCACGCCTGTATGTCTCAATGCACGCGCTGATGCCCGCCCTGGTCACCATCGACATGTTCATCAAGCTTTGCCAGAGCCGTGGGCTGTATATTGGTGAGCTGGCCAAGGCGCTTCAGCGCACCAAGGATCGGCTGCGTGAGATGTACCTCAGGCCGGAGACCCGCTACACCACCGTGGAGTTTGGGGACTTCAAGGAGCTGCTGTCAGTCGATGGAGACATCAAGGGCACCGCCTGGGTGTTCAATCCCGACACGCCGGGGGAGGAGGGGATCGGACTGATGTGTGGCAGCAGTGGCTTCTACCCCTTCACCGCTGATCCTCCTCGCACTGGCCGAGACCGCACACCACCGCCTTTGACACCGGACCGCCTGGCCCAGGTCGTGAAGTCGGTGCAGGCAGACATGTCAGCCGCGGTCGAGGAGCTGATAGGTGAGCTGTCTTCGCGGTTTCCCCCACATCCACTGCTGGAGGCGGCGTCGATTGTCTACAGTGAATACTGGGAGAACAGGCCCACGGCAGCCGACTTCAAGGTGAAGCTGAAGATCCTCAAGGATTACTACTGCCGTGAGCGGGTGGGCGCCAACTCCAGCAAGGTGCCACCGATGCTGGACAGCGCCTTGCTGGACGAGCAGGCGAACTTGTTCGCCTCCAGCATGAATCAGCTCGCCGCGCAGCAGCGCCTCAGGCGGGCGCGAGAGCAGACCGAGCGGCAGAGGCAGCAGGCGGCAGCAGTGGACCCAGATGCGCCCACATCCAAGCGTGAGCACCGGGTGCTGCTCGATGACACACCCACAGCACGGGTGTGGCAGGCCATCAGCAACTGTGCGGTCCTCGCCGGCGGCTTAACGGAGTATTCGGCTTTGGCCCAGCTGGTGTTAGTGATGGTGCCAGGGTCGGTGGAGGATGAGCGGCGGTTCTCGGCCATGGGGTACTTGCAGGACCCCACCCGCAACCGCCTGGACGAGCACCTAGCATTGTGTGTGCGGATGTTTACCCAGGACCTGTTCGACCTGGGCACGTTCCCGTTCCGTGACGCACTGAGGAAGTGGCTGGACAGCAGCAGCAGGGGCCGGTACATGATGAACCGGTAGAGTCCTAGTGTGCTGTGGTTTGCAGTGGCGGGTGACGGCCTTTGATTTGCTATGCGGTTGCTTGCTTTGGGCCTTTGCTTGGTCGGATTTACTTTTTGTTCACAAACAGTGCCAGAACTATCTATGCATGTGCATGAAGCGTGCGCACATGAACGAAAACGCGCCAACGCAGTGTGTGCCTCTTGGTCTATGAGGGGAGTTGTAACTTATCGGGGGGG
>NW_003307562.1:491796-510846 GCF_000143455.1 Volvox carteri f. nagariensis
CCAGCGCCCNCCTCTTAAGGAATACATAACGGCGACGCTAGCAACTTTGTTACTTAGGTTGGAATAAATTGAGACCCCCCCTAAATGAAAAAAAAATCACTGCTTGCTGTACGGTTGCGTTCGAGATCCCGGATAGGACAGGGCGAGGCGGAACCGGGGCTGCCAAGGGCCTTACACTACTGCAGACAGAAAGACAGGGTTCAAATCCGCCTGCCGACCTCTCGGGTGTTTGAGAGGTGGTGAAATGGGAGGTGGCCCCCCATCTTGTGGACGGTGTAGGACGTGATAAAATCAACTCGCGAGCTGACCAGGAACTAAGTTGAGGCGCCGTCGATCCGCTAGATTTGGTTGGATGCTGGTGGTGAGTTGCCAAACTCAAAGAGTACACTCTGAAGTCGGATGGGGTGAATGGCTTAGGGTGCCCCTCTAGCAGGGGAGAGCAGGGAATTGCCTCGGGAAGGAGGCCACTGGTGAAGCTTAACCACCCTGTAAAGAGAAAGGAAAGAAAAGATAGCAGGAGGGGCCCTCTGGCTCAGGCGAGGCCCAGGTTGCGCGTGGTTTCTAGTGCGGCATCGTCCTCCCGCCGGGTATATAGCTGCACCATTGCGATTATACAAATAGGAATCGTAACCGCAAGAAACACCCAGTTTATTACTCTAGGGTACTAGGCCCAAAACGAAAACTGCCTTTAAGGCGCTGGGTGGGGCTCCGCCCCCCCCAGACCCCCGCCCATGAGTTACAATTTAGTTCGTACAAAAGCCGGATGTGGAGAATGTCGCAACGCGCACACACCACAATCTCTCCAGAGAGAGGTATCTCTTACACGCCAGGAAGCGGTGCGCACTTAGACACTTTGACAGGAAGCCTGATTGCACGGGCGACTGCTGTTTCCAAGGGCTTGCAGAGCCAAAGCAAACACAGACCAGTTAACCCCTACTCAAGCACTGATCGAATAGAAAATAGACCGTCTTTGCGCTGCGGAGTGTGGGATTAGGAGTCTTAGCTGCAGCGCCGATGGCAGCAGCGACCCCGGCGACCACGACGCCCGTGTTTCCTGGCCCATCGCAATTGTCTCCATATAGGGTTTGGCACTACTGGTAAGGCGCGACCATTGTCCCCGGGAGATCCGGGGATCGATATCCGTTAGGGTCAAAGTCCTTCCGATGACGGAAGGCATTGCGCCCCTAGTTGATGGACGGTGGTGACTTGGGATAATGTTATCCTGCGAGCCGACCAGGAATGGAGTTGGGCCGCTGTCGACCCGGCAGATTCCGTTGGATGCTGGTGGTGGGTGCGGAACCTGAGCGATTCACTGAGAAGTTGACTAGGGTGACTGGATGAGGGTGCCCCGAAATACCGGGGAAGGCAGGGTTTCGCAGGGTAGCTGCCACAGGCGAAGATACAACCCCCGTTTCACATATCATATGACGAGCGTTGACGTTTGGACCGCTCGCTGTTGACATCCGGAGTGGCGTCATTGTCGTCGGCTGGCTGCAGTCTGCTGCAGCATTGCGTTCACAATGCCTATGACCTCTACACCGTCTTCAGCACCGTCGCAAATGGCTTCAGTGAAGTATAATTTTTGCTTTAATGGCCTGCCACGCTTTGGGAGCTTCGGATCCGAGTATTTTGCAGCGTTTGGCCGGGTCCTATTCCCCGTTGACTCGCGGGTGCGAGCTTCCTCTAACAGTATGATGTGTGAAACAGGGGGGTATATCTTCGCCCGTGGCAGCTACCCTGCGAAACCCTGCCTTCCCCGGTATTTCGGGGCACCCTCATCCAGTCACCCTAGTCAACTTCTCAGTGAATCGCTCAGGTTCCGCACCCACCACCAGCATCCAACGGAATCTGCCGGGTCGACAGCGGCCCAACTCCATTCCTGGTCGGCTCGCAGGATAACTTTATCCCAGGTCACCACCGTCCATCAACTAGGGGCGCAATGCCTTTCATCATCGGAAGGACTTTGACCCTGATGGGTATCGATCCCGGGCTCTCCCGGGGGCAATGGTCGCGCCTTACCAGTAGTGCCAAACCCTATATGTAAAATATATATCTAAGGCAAGGGCCAGATATGGGTGACGGGCCGGTCTTCATGGCGGCAGCCATATATCGGCGCCCGCCTATTGTCTGTAGACACACGCTGTATATATGACCTGCAGCCGCAGACATAGTCCTGTCCAATTACAAATCCACACAACGATGGCAGAGCCATCTATTGCAGTAGCTGGCCGATGGAAAGGCCTCCATACATGCTAGCAGAGTGTCTTGCTTAGCGTGTATTAATCAACGATATGTGTGTGTGTTACATGGTCGTGGGTGCGTTCCCCGTACCTGCAAACCGCCCCAATATGAGCCGCGGGCTCAAGGGCTGCCAGATCGCCTATAAGCACCATCCTACCAACGATATGTGTACTAGTACTGCCGCACTATCTACAGTACACACACGCATGCCTGCCTACTGTTCATAGTGATCGATAAAGTATACGATGATCCGGTATAAATTGCCACAAACCAAAAGCTAATGGCAAGTATGTTATTAATGGATTTGTTGTATCACGTGTACGGCTTCAGCTGAAGTTGTACGGCCATAGCTAGAGAGTATGTCGTCAGGACAAGCACCACATCCCCGCGCTCATACAGGCTGGCAAACATTTAAACTAACCTCATCATAACTTTGACGCACTCAGCGGCATATCCGTGCCTAATGATATATCACACTTTCGGGGCTGCGCATTTTAAATGCGGTAAATGCGGCATTTACCAAGCCCACAGCTGGGGAGTAACCTGGACAACTGCCATGTAGCTGCTGGGTCTTGAAAGCTATAGGTCTCCTGTTATATCACGTCTTTTTCAGACAAGAACTAATCGGCGGATGTCAGATCCCGTGATTCCCAGGATTCTACAATTATCCCCCTTCCAGCACTGAGGGCATCCTCGACCGTTTCTCTAACTCAGGGAACCTGTGACATGTCAGCATCCACAGAACAACCAGCGGCAGCAGGCCGAACTGAGACTCGGACCTGGGTCGAGACCTGGTATCCCAGTCTCTGGGATACCAGGTCTCGATACCAATTTGTTGTATCACGTCTTTTTCAGACAAGAACCGATCGGCGATGTCATATCCCGTGATACCCAGGACACTACATCTCCAGACTGCCTTAGGGCAGAAGAATACCGATAGGCGGATGCAGATCCCTTGGTATGCCCAGAATACTACAAAATATTATTGCGTATTAATAACTCTGCTGCCTCGATCACGTGCATCTGCTGCATCGATCTTACGCCATCCTTACCTACAACTAAGCAGGACGGGCTGCTGTGCATCTTCACTCATCCTGGCAGTAGTACATGCAGACCACAAGTCAATACAAGCATACATTTCTGTACACATTACCGCAGGTAATTATTGAGGCGCAATCGCGCGCATATACACGTTTGCGCAAGCGAGGTACACTTGCCCGCCCGTTCATCATGCAAACACTGACACACGTGTCAGCGTTTATAAATTAGGTGTGCACTTCTAACAAACATACTCAACCGCGCATACATGTATGTCGGCTATACATCGTACTGGCGATATGCCTGACGAGGCATGTACACACACTGCTGTATGCAAAAGATAAGCCCTGGATGTTGCTACCCTTTACCCAACGAACGAAAGTGATTAACAGCACCACTACACCGTATGTACCTGCCTACATCACCATATTGCCGATCAACCTGGCGATGTGGCCTCCATGTATCCAAGCACTTTGCCCCTGCCCTTACTCAAGGCCGTGTAGTGGTCATTTATCAGCCTCTTCACTCTCGCTTCTCTTGTTCCATTCCCCTCGCAGCAATCGTCGACCACTTCTGGACTTTATACAGCTGTCACGCTGAGCAGGGCTGGGTTGAGAAGCACACATGCCGCATTCCCAACTGCTAAGGGTTGTGCCGGTGAGGCACTTGAAGCAGGTGGCGCGAGCAGCGTCAGCGTCGGAAAGAGGGGCGGTTACCTGCATACACAGGCACATGTATGGCATTGAAGGGCACTCGCCACGGCTGTGTATCCTGGCCTATAAAACAGCACTACCGTACAATGGCGTTGTTACAAATACAGGAGAATATGTTAGGAATCGGGTGCACTCGATACACGCATGGACGGCCACATTGCTTTCCGTGTGTGCATGTTTGCATGGAGTAGGAGTAGGTGGGTGCGTGGGTATGTTTCCAGTTGTTGGACTGTAGTATAGCAATAGAAATTTGGTGTTGTAAGGACATTTGTTATCTATGCAGCAGGATTCGTACGAATGTAGGACTCAATAATCGCAAAATGCAAGCATGCACCCTCAACACATTAAACATATGTATACGTTCTTAGTTCTGTGTATGTAGCGCCCTCTCCATTTTCCTCGCTCTGGCTCAAACTGGTCTGCCCCACCCATCAAGTTCAACCATACATGCATGCATGCATGACATGTACGCCTCTCAGGCTCTATTTGTGTCTCTCTCGAAAATATTGTTCACAACGACACACGCAACCTACATCCATGCAGTTGTAGCAGCCCCAGGGTTCGAGGGCGGATTTGACACAGGCGATGCAGTCGCGGGACTTAGCGACACTGGTTCCAATCAGGGAAGGATCCTGGCAATACTGTGCACAGCTCCAATCATGACCTGAAAGCGGGTGAGAACGAGGAATTGCATGAAGGCGACGAGGAGCATGAAACAGCTTAGATGCTTGGCTTAGTGAGGGGGCCGGGTTAATGGGAAGCTTCCTTAAGACTAGGATGCAGGCAGGATTGATGGACTACGTACTGCTGGTAGGAGGACGGGATTGCAGGAACCACCTGCAGCTGTAACTAGGTAGAGCCCCTGCTGATGAACAGGTTCTTCCTGTGAACGGCGCGGCATATGTGCATGGAGACCTTCAAGTTGCCAGAGGAGCTGTTTAGGATGCGCACAGGGTCCGCGCGGTTTCACTCTTAAGCAACAGATAGAGTGTAATATCTTCTGCTGCAGAACAGTGTTGTATCCTATAGGCTTTCTGCTAAGCCCGCGGCTTTGTTGCCTAACTGTCGGTTGTAGGTTCGTCCAGCTCGGTTTATGTTAACACTGCTGTAATTAACTAAAACCTGTTTAAATTTGCTGACTATGATTATATGTCTAACTATAATAATAATAACAATAACAATAACAATAATAATAATAATAGTAGTAGTAATAGTAATAATAGTAATAATAGTAATAGTAAACCGGCGGCTTGTAAGAGGGATCAGCTCCCCTGACATCTCCCACCTGAGTACTCTTTGCCTGGTGCTACATTGGTGCGAATTGCTAGGAGGTGGGAACTCTCCGGATCGAATCCGGTTGCGAACATATCGCACACCAGGCATGATGCAGCATACTCTTACCCCAAAGGTGGATGCCCCGGCGGGCGAGAAGTCTACCAGCTGAGTAAAAACAAAGTCCTCCATCTCGGTCGGGGACTGACGAAATGTCACAAACAACAAACTAACAATCCTACGGGATCTCAAAACAACCAAAATCCTACGGGATATGCCCGGGGGCGCCCGAGGACGTTCGCTCGAGGGGAGGAGGAATGTAAGAGGGATCAGCTCCCCTGGCATCTCCCAACTGAGTACTCTTTGCCTGGTGTTACACGGCTTGCAACGACTGTTCGTCGAGTTCGCCATCCAAATGCCGCAGTGCTGCTGAAGTCCATACACCCATATGGGCAGGGGCTTCGTCTGAATAAAGCTGGGGCCTTCATCACTGATTCGCCTGCTCAACCGATCGAGAGTAATTCCTGTTTGAGTTACGGTCATCTGAAGATCGTGTCGCCCAGTCGTACTGGGGAATTCATCGGCGTGAGGCCCAAGTGGATTCTACAACTGCTATTTGTCAAACCGCTTGCCTCAATCGGTGTCTTTCGATACCACCACAAAGTGCGCTAGGTGTTTTTGTCATACTACAAACGGTGGCAGCGGGCGGGACGTGCAAAGGCCAGCAGGAAACCCATAACCTCGCCACCTCTCCGCCATTTTGTATACTTGCCTTGGTTCAGGCTGAGGCATTGTACTAAAAATTATATTTTTTCAATTATGTGATTATAATCATAATCACCATAAACATCATCATTTCAAAATAAAACATCATTAATTTATCCTAATAATAATATTATTATATATTATCATCATCTTCTGCATAATGGTATGGGAGTCTCCCGGCAGAGCAGGCCTGCCTGCCTTACGTAGCACAACCCGCCACGTGGCTAATCCGCGCCTTGATCACGCGCCAAGGGCAATGGCAAGCAGTCGCATCATTAGTCATGCTTAAGCGCACCGTGCATGTACGGCGGTAACAATTTAGGCCGCCTATAGGCCACAACGCCTTATAATAGATAGGGACCGTCCCTATGTAATATACTGCTGATACATATCAATGTTTGGACGCTAAGAAATGCATTTAAACTATCCATCTCGCTCCAGGACTATGACCGGAAACCGTAGTACCTTTGGAAATTGTGGATGGAACACAATCGGTAAAACACATATTCTGGAGGGTCTTGTCAGCGGCTTTATTGCATGAAAAGCAACGCCAGGGGTAGTTAACGTTGCTGCCTTGCGTCTTCCGCACACATGTACGGCAGCCGTCTGGGTCAAGTGTAGTGAACCAGGAGCTGCTGCATGTCTGGCAAGCTTCATTATCTGTAGGGGAACAAGTGACGGCTGTGGGAGCAAGATAGGCATGGGGTCGAAAATCGGGGCGCGATGGCATGAACAGCACCACCGAAAGTCAGTGATGTCTGAAATAATAAAGTGTATGTATGTATGTATGTATGTATGTATGTATGTATGTATGTATGTATGTATGTATGTATGTATGTATGTATGTATGTATGTATGTACACGGTCTAGTTCTTGGTCCTATGTATTAAACGATGACGACCCTGTCTGTGGATAGACCACGAATCATTTTACAGACGAAGGCACGTTATGGGATTGTGACTGCTTGGCTGCGTCCTGTCTGATGACGTGATGGGCTGTAGCTGGGCAATAGTGTGTGGTGGTTACAGGCAGTGCAAAGTACGGCATGAAGCGGTGCTGACAGCAGCCAGAGAGAAATAGGGTGATGACTTGACTACTAATGTCCTTTAAGGCGTATGCACCTGACCCCAAATATGCAGTTCGTCAAGGACGTGTGTGCACAACAATATGGGTGAGTGCAGCGTTAACACTGTACTCATCCAGCAATTTTTAACGATAAAATGTACCGTGGACTGGTCTCTGCCCTCGAAAATAGTGGCTGTTTGTCACTGGTTATGTACATGGTTGAGGTCCCCACGAGAAACCCACTTACTCGCTTCCGCCGGTGGAGGCCAGGTGGAAAACAGCGGTGCCACGGTGGGAGATAAAGGCATGAATGGTGGTGAGGGTGATGGACTGCGTGGTGGGGGAGAACTAGGTGGCTTCAAGCTAGAGGGAGATGGCCTAGGAGGCGGCGGCTTAGGTGGTGGCGGCCTAGGTGGTGGTGGGCCTGGCGGTGGGCTACGGGGTGGCGGCCTTGGTGGTGGTGGACGCGGAGGTGGCGAGCAAGGAGATGACAGTTTTGGCGAGGGTGGGGATGGGCTACGCGGTGGTGGCCTCAGTGTAGGCGGACTAGGCGGTGGTTTCATGGGTGGCCTGGTTGAGGGTGGTGGTGGCACGGGGGGCTGGGGTGAGGGAGGTGGTGGTGGCACAGGTGGCTGGGGGGAAGGAGGTGGTGGTGGCACAGGTGGCTGGGGGGAAGGAGGTGGTGGTGGCACAGGTGGCTGGGGGGAAGGAGGTGGTGGTGGTGGTGGTGGTGGCACAGGTGGCTGGGGTGAGGGAGGTGGTGGTAACACGGGGGGCTGGGGTGAGGGAGGTGGTGGTGGCATGAGGAGCTGGATTGAAGGAGTAGGTGGCGTCCTGGGGGGTGGCCTTGGGGAGGGAGGCGGTCGCACAGTGGGGGGTCGGGTTGAAGGAGGTGGCGACGGCACAGGGGGCCGGAATGGGGGTGGTGACGGGCTGGGGGGACGCGGTGAAGGGGTAGGCGGCGGTGGCTGGACTTCCAGGGTGCTTAGGGAAGGGCACTCCGAGGGTGAGGCCAAGAAGCGGCAGAGGTGCACCCTCAGGGTGTCCGTACCGACCCAGGAGCCCCCATACACGACCAACTGATAGGCGCCCATTGCCAACTGCGACATGGGATCGACGGTGTTGATGAACTGGATTTTGCGGTCGCTGTTTGTGAAGGTCGTGGGGTAGCCATTGTCCTGCAGGAATGTATGTCGATGGTACAGTTAAGGATACAATCCAAGCACGCTTATTGAACGCCTAAACAGTAATAAAGCAATAGCAGATCTGTTAACCCCTGGAACCATGCTCTCTTAAGGGAGTTATGTACATTACGGAGGCATGAAGCCCTCACCATGGTTGCATTTACTTCGTGGATGTTGACCTTGGATGCATATATGGTGTTGCTTAGGCCAGCATCGACATTCTTGGCAACACGGACGGCGATGTAAAGGTTTCGACCCGTTAATGTATTGTTGTAGACAGGTAGCCAATCGGGAGTCACCCGCACGTAGTTGTTGTTGCCAGTCAGGTAGGTGGCAGGCAGTGTAAAGGTCCGAGCTGTGCCTGGCAGCAAGGCACTGCTGTTCAGCTGGTCACCTCCGACCGCAGGTGTGGCCCAGCCCATGCGGGAGATCTCCGCAGCGTTGGGGCAAGCGTCACCACGGCCCATAGTTGTGGAGTAGTCGCCATACTCTGTGCCGTTTTGCCAAGAGTGCCATAGCCCTGCGCACGTGCATGGATGCATCATGCATTTCATAGGCAGGGCACCATTGCATGTCAGAGTGTTCATCATGATTGGAGATAGAGCAGCATATTTTGACCTTGGTTTGGGATTATTACCAATGAATAATTCAGTCCAAGGGCCCCCCGGCGTAATTCGTCAACACATTTTTGGAGGAAGCTCTGAGCAGGCAAGAGAAGGCAACATTAGGCGATGACGATTCCCCTAGATCTACGGGGACATCTTCTGTCTAGACAGAAGATGTTGCCTATGGCCAGCTATATACATGCGAGCTTGTGCCAAATGTTCGCACACAACCATTGGCCAGGGTAACAATAACTTAGGTTTCCCGGTTTCCCAGTGCCGTGCAATGCACGGTCCGTTGTGGCCTGATGGCCCTACCCTGGGGTATTCCCTTGGGGTCAGGGGGTCTTGCTGTATGTAATACCTACACACAACAACAGGCAAGCAAGTTGCATTGAGGGTGTGCTTCCCTCGCCAAGCTTAAGTATTGTTACCTGCTACAAATCTAGTCAGGAAAAATACCTAAAATCCGAGGTAAATCAATGTACTTCTGCTCTTCAATTACTTTTATCACACACATGTACCCATGTCATGGTTATAGAGAATAAGCATGCACCCCGTGCTTACATACCATAGTTGTGTATGGCCTCCTGCATTACTGTTGCCCATCTGTACACTCCATTGGCTGATGTCTGCAGGAAGGTCTGTCGGCCCGGCAATACTGCCAGCCCTGACCAGGGGCACACTGGTTGAAGGCCCGGTGGCACTATGTAGGTGTAGTGGCTGAAGGATGAGAAGGCTACAGTGCCGATGAGGGCCTTGGTGGCAGTGTCTGCCAGAGCCGAGATTGCCCAGGCGGCACATGTAGTCGTGATAGGTGTCGAACATTGATGCCTCACACGTACCACCCGAAAGGCGGTTATGTTGAGCCCGAACCTTCCATAGGAGCACTGTGTGTACTTGTCGGCAAGGCCCCCATTGCCATCCCCATTCGGGCCCAGGTAGAGGGTCCGGATTTCGGTCTCATTTATCGTTGCTGGCAGGCCACAGTCAGTGTAATCGATGATCATGACTAGCAGGCTCTGGAATATGGCTGTCCCGAGGGTTGAGGGGGGCCCCGGTGCAACGGAGATGATGGTAAGGATTGTCGAGTTATCGGGCGTGCAGTCGCCAGTGCTCACTTTGTAGAGGCAGTCCTGTGGATGTACATGCACCAGGCCACCAGCAGCAGGTAGAAGTAAGGAAGCAGAGGGTAACAGTGTATGAAAGAGAGGGCTTTGTGTGTTTGCTTGGGTGATGCCTTAGCTAGTGGCCGCCGCTGGCAGATGCTTCCAACGATGCCTCGATTTCCAAATCCACCGAAGCACCTTTGACAGGCAATGGTAAATTGAAGTATGCTAACCGACATCGTAATCATGATTGAGCTGGTAAACGCTTTGGTAATTGCATATCCTTAGGTACCAGCCACCCTTTGTGACCATGCATGTAACACCAGGCAAAGAGTACTCAGGGAGATGCCAGGGGAGCTGATCCCTTCTTACATTCCTCCCCCCCTCGAGCAAACGTCCTCAGGCGCCCCCGGGCATATCCCGTAGGACTTTTGGCTGCTTGAGATCCCGTAGGATTGTGAGTTGATTTATTATTGTGACATTTTGTCAGTCCCCATCCGAGATGGAGGTCTTGTTTTACTCAGCTGGTAGACTTCTCACCCACCCAGGCATCCACATTTGGGGTAAGAGTTTGCAGCATCTAGCCTGGTGTGCGATTTGTTCGCTACCAGATTCAATCCAGGGAATTCCCACCTCCTAGCAGTTCGCAGCAATGTAACACCAGGCAAGAGTACTCAGGGAGATGCCAGGGAAGCTGATCCCTTCTTACAATGTGTATCCACCGATGGTTACTCTTCTAAAGTCGTGGTATAACATCCTGCCGCTAGGCTACAGAGCTCAAGTTCACATAGACTCACCAACTGTACGGCGGATCCAGGAGTTACAGGTGTGCCTCCCGAGTCCGTTTTGGGTGGTTTGTAGCCGCCCATGAGCGGTATCAGCACACCGTAGCTGTCGCGAATCAACCACTGATCCACATTGTCCAACGTGATGTAAACCAGCTCTCCCGCAATCTGCGTCCTTACATAATTGTCGGCGGGTCCATTTGGTGCTAGCACACCAAAGCCATGGACAACTGCGTGTGACACCCCGAGCGGTATAAAGGTTAGCGGGCAGACTGCTGATAAGTCGGTAGCTGGGAAGGTATGCATGCGATCATATCTGCATGATAGAACAATTAATAGGTAAGATTTGAGGTGGCGCTGTTATGGTATGCGCAGATCATGCACGTAGCTAGTCGTAATTTGTTACTATGTCGTCGCCGTCCTGTGTCGACATGTTATCGCAATGCGCGCCGTTCAGTCAGCAGCAAAACAACACGTTAAGTTTCGTGTTGCGGTCAGAATCATCCCAGAGCATTCTATAGTTGGTTTTGAGCCTACTCTATTGATGATACATATGCCAGCAGGTATCCGTCCTCCTTACCTTCGGCGACAATAAAGCACAGTATACACGACGTCAACAGAATCCTTGCCATTCTGGCTATAAGCTTAAAGAGCCTAAAAGCAATGTTCAAATAGTGCTTTGCGTTGTATTACCTGTTCATAACAGAAAGCGTATGCATCGGTGCTACGTCCCTGCTGCGACTGATGAGGCATGTACTGCTGGAACTTCTATAACGTGATTGAAACCGCAAAAGCTCCTCAAATGGCCTTCCTTTATTTGACGTTCATGTACGGAGGCTTGTTTGGTACGGACGGCGGGATGCTTTCCACGTTATTTTGCTTCTACTGCCTCCTTTCTTTCGCGATCAACAGCAAGTTAATTCAGTGCATTTAGTATCTATGTTAGTAAATCTTTAAGTTAATTACTGAGTTTTGCTACATCATATGCAGGAGTAAGTAGCAGCAGTGGAACGTACTGGCCTGCTGGTCGTTTTCCTGCGGCCTACCTCGCGGCTTGCTTATCCGCAGGAGGATCGATTAGTTTCGAAGGTACGCATGCATGTGCTTAAATGACTAACTGCTTATGCATCTCATAATTTCGTCCCTACATTTTCCTTGACTGGTAGTTATGGAATACGCCTTTAAATGGCGATGTTTGATTGACTCCATGCATGCATGTCCGCCTGCTGCTGGCTAGGACCTGCTGCTATGGGCGAAGGGACGAAAAGACGGCGCGCACGTACGTTTTCCTCTGCAACTGACAAAACTTAGCTAGACACAACCAAAATATTTGTGTCTTCTTGATAAATTGGTCTATTTTGGAGCCTTTTCTGTTAAGAAAAGGCTGCAAAGGTTGATTAGCGTACTGCTAGATAGCGATTATTAGTCTGCTGGGCGAGCCACCCACAAATGGACAACTGGGCGACTGGTTTCCAGGACACCAGGCCTGGATCCCCTTAAGGATGGCTGGTTCGGGACTAGATCGGCTGGCATTCTGTGTTGCATAACTGGCATTCCATGCTAAATAATTTCAACTTTGTAGCCAGCGTTTGTCTTATGAAGCCGTTTCGGGGTCGCTTTGTCCGTGTCCTCAGATGACCTTCACAGCCCTTTCATCACAACTCCCATGCCGGAGAGACCCACGTTCACCACACGATATGCATTTCTCTTTGAGTAATGACAGCTACAACAGGATGCTCCAGGTGGCGCATACTACGTGTGATGTATGTGCCGTTCGAGTTTGATGTTCGACTTATTATACGCCGACCACGCCGCATGCTACAAGGACGCATCAAGCACCTGTTGGAATTAAATTATAGCACTAGAGCCGTTGGTCTTGACGGCGACCTCGTTTCCATTTCCATGGTAAAGGTTTTGACTATGCTAATACGCAAACTTTGTTGGCCAAAATAGATGCATTAAAGTATCCATAAGCAGCCTAGAACGCCTGAAAGTCTCAAAGGGCAGCGCCCGGGCTTGGCCTGGAATGCCTGGAGGACTGGAAGGGTGATGCCCGGGGTTCGCCTGGAACGCCAGGAGGGGCCCTGGATGGCTTGAGGGTTGGAAGGGTGTTGGGGCCCTGGATGGCTTGAGGGTTGGAAGGGTGTTGGGGCCCTGGATGGCTTGAGGGTTGGAAGGGTGTTGGGGGCCTTGAAGGGTGGAAGGGGCAGTACGGCTGGAACGACTGCTGCCGGTTGGAAAACTTGGAAAACATACTACCGGCAATGTTCCAGTCCTTCCAATTATTCCATATACTGGATATCTTGAGGCGATGTTCCATCCAGTTTTCCAACCCTCGAGCCAGCAGCAGAGGGAAGATGTCCCATCAGCAGGTCACTAAGGGGGTGTTTCCACTTGGATTTAAAGTCGCGGATCAGGGTGCTTATTGCATATGGAAGCATCTTGTGGATTTGCACGGATTAGGGAGATTTAGGATGTATTTCCAGTGCGGATTAACGTCGTGGAGTTGGAAATGACCGACACTCATATACCAGTGAATGGTTACCACAGTAATAGGACCCGGCGGGGGTCCGGCGCTTTGCTGGTCTTAACAGGAGTAACCCTCTGTCCTCCATCGATACTTGCTCAAACGGCTAAGTTGTTGGCAAACTTACCTCGACTTTCCAACCTTTGGTTCCCCTATGGAACGAAACTATGTGGTAAGCTCATACCAAGGATTTCCGTGCCCTAATCCCTGGCCTTAATCCGCACTGGAAATACACCCTTAATAACGAGCGATGGCGAGATTATTGTTAGTGACCGTTGTACGCCCATATACGAGGTTTACGCAGATTAAGTTTTTGATTACTATGCTATAAAATATGCGTGTTCTTGCCATATGACGGAATGCCACATACCGGGTGAAAAATATTTGCTACTTAGACGGCGGCGGGACCGAGTACCCATGGGTAATAATCCGAGATTTAAAATCTGGCTCGTACTCCTGGCCAGGAGATTTTGAATCTCGGATTATTACCACGTTTAATGATACCTCTAGAGAAATGACGGAGATTGCTAGCTTGATGAAAGACTTTCCTTTCCATAGCCCAGAGATGCTTACAGCAGTTTTTATTGCATATAGCACTGATTGGGTCGGTAACCCCTATCCCATGGGTTACAACAAAGGGGGGCTACCCTTCGTTTTATGCCTGGAAGTTTTGAAGCTTCGTGGCCAGACAGCATCGTCATGTGTTAAGCTGCTGCGGCCGCGGGTGTACTTCAGAGGGGTGGAGCAACTCGCTCGAGCGGAGCTCCGTACGGAGCTCCGTATAGCGGGCTATTTCATTGGTACGACATCGGAAGCACGAACATGAAATGGCAACTCGGACGCGAGTTCAACTTCTGCCGCGTAACCTTCATCAGTCATTAGTTATATATCATAAACAAGTTTGAGTCGATTTTTAACTTCCCAGCTTTTCGACTGACATAATCCTTACGCCAGCCGGGGTTCCGCGGGAGGAAGATTGCAGTGGTGCCATTTCCCCATCACGGAAGGTAGCCATATCACTGCTGTCACACAAGGTAGACCTGGTAGACACGTCTGTAAAATGTTTGATATCTATAGACCATCTTTTTACAGCGGGCCTATCTATTAGACGATGGCACGGTCTATAGACCATCTTTATACAATGTATCTATGTACGATCTATATCTTGGTCGTATCTATTAGACGATGACCCTGTCTGTAGACGATCGAAGATTTCACCGGCACACACTACTGCTGAAGGAAGGTAGCCACGTGACTGCTGCTGAAGGAATGAAGGTAGCCATATATGTATATACTGCAGTACTGCAGTACTAGTACTACAGTGTGGCAGCAGCTGCTGCCCGAAGCACCACTACTGAAAACGACTCCATCTTCAAATAAACCAACCACACAACAAGCAACATGTAAAGGCGAGAAGACGAATTGAACATCATTTTCTGCACCATGGAGTGCACTCCCACGCCGACAGTCTGTTAACGTTATTAGCCATGCTTTCCCTGCACTTCCCAACCCAAAACGATAACACTTGGACATTGCATGTCTTTGTTGTTGTTGTTATTACAGCGGAATACCAAACGTCTATGCCTGGGAGCAAGGAAGCCGACCCAAAGGGCGCATTGCCTGATGCAGCGGCTGCATGATAACAATAATACGGGGCCAACAACCATAGCAAGACGAACCCGTATTTGCAAAAGTGTCAGCGAGGATCCTCGACTGGTCTACATCAGCTCTATGTACAGGGACACAAACTCATATCTAAGGACAAGCTCTCAATTTAAACGCCTTACCACCACATCTATCTACTCTTAAGATTAGATAGATGAGAGTAGATAGCAGCAAGCTAGCTGCTGTGCATAGTATACTATGTCCACATAGTATGTGGACGCGAAAGGGGTGAGCGTGCATGCTGGAGGATCCTGTGATGACTCATTAATCGCACACACATTACCTGCTGGCACACATTATACATATTGTCCACACATTATACGTATAGTGTCCAGGGTATGTGTGTGTGTAAGTATACATGTGCTGTTATCAAGTAGCTGCTAGCAAGTAGTTGCTTGCAAATGCGCAGTGCAGTGTACGTGACACATTACATACCAAGCCCAGGTGGGCCATATGCATACGCATAGTCATCGCAACGACCTGCAGCTACCGCGATTACACTGCAAGCACGCAACCAAGGATATACACATTCGCGCGCATGTCGTCACCACCGATCACGAAAGCTATTAAGCAAACAAGATCACGAGTGCCCGGCTATGTACTTTGATAACTCTTCGTTGATTATTTGACTAAGCTATGCAGTCAGCACCGCAAACTGAGTATATCGCAATGCAAAATAAAGTGGCTGATGGCTGCAGCAGCAGCGGTCTGCAGCTAAGGCATAGCGGATAATTAAGTGAGAATTAAGGGAATCCTTACTCTTTCTACGTATGTACATGTTATATCTGTATGTCCCAGATGACGTCTGTGAAGGTTCTGTGAGCGACAGGCACACAAGCAGGTACACGTAGTAGACACATCATGATGCGCTATTAGCATCCCAGACAAACATAGCCAGATATGCAATATGGCTGATTGCCGGATGGGGACGGGACTTGCATAGCACAAGTCTGTTTGGGCACATGATGTTACTGGAAAGCAAGCAAGCATATCTATTTACGCATGCATGCACCCTTATCTGCCCTAAGCATGGGACGCATGAACCTACACGCGCAATCTGTCACAGATGGACCTCGGTTGCAACAACTGGTTGATGGTTTTGATAAGATGACGTGCATGTTCTATGACCCCGCCCGTGCCTGCGTGGAAGTACATACAACCCAGGGCATGCTTGCACTGCTGCACATGCTCGTACATATGAAACAGCCTGCAATGCACGAATGCGCTGGGAAATAAAAAGCAAGATACAGCGCTCAGGCTCCAGAAACGGATCCGTTTCATATCAGCACTGCCACTCAGCTCAACAGCCGCATGCTGTAGTTAACTACAGCATGCGGTTATCCTCGTTGTGAGTAGTAGTATCCTGGGTATCACGGGATCAGCATCCACCAATCCTTTCTTTTCTGAAAAAGCCGTGATATAACACCGAGGCATCCGAGTAGCGCCTTCATGTTCGTATAGGCGTCGTCCAACAGCCGTTGAATTCCATGCTTGCATGCTGGTTCAGTGAGACTTCTAAGAATCACCCACCCACCCACCCACGCCGCCATAATGCAGAGCTCACGGCATATGCACGTACGCACTGACGCACAAAAGCATGGTAGGCATATGCACCGCATATAGGAAACTTGATACACACACGCGCGCACAGTCTATCTCTGAAAGAATGGCAATGCATGGACACTATCCTTCATGGAGTCGACGCTGCATAGATGTGGATACGTACCCCATCCTACTGGTTGAATTACCTGCATAAATCTCATTTCCACCTGCATAGATAAGCTGGCTAAGCATCGCACCTTGGATCCGCTTCACCAACCCTCACCGTGCTCCGCTTAGGCACACCTCCCCCCAAAGCATTTACTTCGTACATCGGTGATATCACCGGATTCGGTAAACAACAGCGTATACGCCAGCTGCTGTAACCCTAAAACGCAGAATCAGCTGTTGTGCTGGCTGGAATGCTTGTGTAAGATTCACCGGCATGCTATAGCAACTGCGGTATAATACGGCACACACATAGTCTATAAATGCGCACTGAAGTGCCCAGCCAGCATCTTGAGAGGCCATTCCAGCGACCATCTACTAGAATTCCACTTTTCAGAAATTGAAAATCAGCCTCAAAAGTGTAAGAACCCACTAAAGGGTGGCAAGGATGGAAAGCGGAAGGAGTTAACTTAAACCCTAATTATAAATCAAACCTTCCCGGAGTTCTATCTTCACTGGTTTCAAAACGGACAAGTTGTCTTCTTTGTCATCCCCTTCGGTTACCCCGTTCGTTTACTCCCTTCAGTTGACTTCAGCTCCCTTTTGTTTGGGGAAAGCCGAAAGAGCAACCAAAGGAGACGACAAGGAAGACAAACCAGCGGAGATAGAACCCCGAGAAGGATTGACTTAGGGTTTGAGTTAATGCCTTCTCCCTAAAGACTAGAATGTTCCGTGTAGAATGGAAGGCCAAACCACAGAAGCGGCGGGTCTAATCCCTTCATACCGGAAAGTACTCTCTTGAATCCACTACCCAATAATCTTATGCGGACATCAAGCCAGCGGGTAGCGATGCAACGATTGTTTTGACGGCTTTCCATGGTCCACATCAACGAAGTCGGCACCACAAGTTGCACATGCAAGCAAACACCGCACACTACATACGCATAAGCGGGCGTACCTGCCTAGGCTATCTTTCCTGCATGCGTGTGCAGTTACACTATCCCCCATGTCCTACCTTCTCTACCTTATTCACGACGCTAAACCTTTACGTATGAACA
This sequence comes from Volvox carteri f. nagariensis, assembly GCF_000143455.1. Classification (NCBI taxonomy): domain Eukaryota; kingdom Viridiplantae; phylum Chlorophyta; class Chlorophyceae; order Chlamydomonadales; family Volvocaceae; genus Volvox; species Volvox carteri. The sequence continues at coordinate 509,528 of NW_003307562.1, forward strand.
AACACCAGCCTTCGGTGTCGTTGGAGTACCCACAGTCTTCAAGCATGCATAAGCCGATCCGTCGTTGTTCAGGTACCAGGTGTTAAAGCTCTTGCACCTTGTGTCGGAGTTGCAACGGCTGATGGCATCTGTTAGGCTAAGCTGAACACAGTAAATGTCGTCTCCGAAATGATCCTGGTCCGCTGCCAGTTTGTAACCCGGGACTTGAGCACAGGCTGCAGGCCGCAAGTGTAACCGGGACAAAGCAAGTCGGGATGATGATTGAGTTTGCGAGCGATTGCAATATGAATTGGACGTTCATCGGTACAGCCGTTGGGGCCCAGCTAATAAACTCGCCTATACTAAATCCAACAACACAATTAACTTTTCTTTCCGAAATGAACATTTCGCAGACGTATCTTAATAATCCCTCGTGCAATCCGTGTATTCTAGCGCAGCTTAATCCTATCCTGGCCGTGCGTGTTCCTGTATGTATGTTCTACTCCACGTAGGTTAGATGTCATTTGTTTACAGGAGACACATCATATGGGAGATGGAGACCTGACAATTCTCACTAGAGAATTGCAATTCGCGGCTCAGAAAATAGGGATACCGGGATGGGATATAATAGCACAATCCCCCACGACCAATGCCCGGACGGCTGGAGTGTTAGTGCTAGTGCGCAAAGATCTTTATCGCGACTTTAAAATAATACAAACACCGGCACGACTACTTCCGGCTAACATTCCCCAAGGCCGTAGCGCGTCGGTTTCGTTCACGTGGTGTGGTCACCGTATTCATTTGATTAATTTGTACCTCATGACATCTAGTTACTCGATAGATCAGAGGAAGGCGTGTGTGCATTCTCTTGGCGATGTGGTAAATAGGATAGGACAGGATGATCATTTGCTTTGGGCTGGAGATTTTAATTTTGTCCATAATCCGATGCTAGATTCCACCACAGGAGAAGGGAGTAGACCCGCGGACTTATCCTTAGCCAAGGCTTTCTCCGAATGCTGCCCGGATATGGTAGACACATATCGCTACCTCCACCCTACCCGTCGCGACCTTTCGTTTTTCTATAAAACAAGTGTGTCGGGAGGGTCACGTCTTGATCGAATCTATACTTCCACAAACCTCACCCCCTTCATCGCTTCCTCTACCATTCCAGTGTGCACTTCGACAGACCATCGTTTAGCTATTATTGCTCTTTTACCTCGTCTTGTGAGAAAGCGTGGTCCAGGCCTTCCAAGGCTACACACGCATTTCTTAGATTTTCCTGACTTGAAGGGAAGCTTCTTGCAATGGATTGGTGATGAGTGTGCGCAGAGACCCGCTGA
>NW_003307562.1:510896-512347 GCF_000143455.1 Volvox carteri f. nagariensis
AGTCTTAGTAGTAGTCTTAGTAGTAGTCTTAGTAGTAGTCTTAGTAGTAGTCTTAGTAGTCTTAGTAGTAGTCTTAGTAGTCTTAGTAGTAGTAGGTACTCGTCATCTAGGCTCAATAGATAGTTTATGTTTTTGTAGGTTATTGCCTGACTAATGGATGTTATCAGCTGCTGCTTTGTGATTGGGGATAATGTTTTGGGTTGGGTTTTTGGTATATGTGTAAAGTATAATATATGGCTGCAATACAGGTGTAGGTACAGTCCAGATTTCGGTATGGACATGGATCGTTCATACCATGTTGAACACTGCCCATCCCATCAGCACTGGGCACATAAGCAACATTGGGCCAGATCAGTAGTACGGTGGGGGACCACGTGCGAACCCCTGGTGACGATCTGTTTTGCCACATTACAAGCGCCATCGTAGGGATGTTGAGTTGTAGTGTTTGCTAGGGAGAATGCATGTCACTGCACAGGCATGCAACAACACCCAGAAACGATGCCCCAATCTTGCAGGCGCTGTTATTGCCCTTTGCTGCATGTGCTTGGTGCCTGGGGAATGCATTTCATTGCACAGGCATGCAACAACACCCAGAAACGTTGCCCCAATCTTGCAGGCGCTGTTATTGCCTTTTGCTGCATGTGCTTGGTGCCTGGGGAATGCATTTGATTGCACAGGCATGCAACAACACCCAGAAACGATGCCCCAATCTTGCAGGCGCTGTTATTGCCTTTTGCTGCATGTGCTTGGTGCCTGGNGAATGCATTTCATTGCACAGGCATGCAACAACACCCAGAAACGATGCCCCAATCTTGCAGGCGCTGTTATTGCCTTTTGCTGCATGTGCTTGGTGCCTGGGGAATGCATGTCACTGCACAGGCATGCAACAACACCCAGAAACGTTGCCCCAATCTTGCAGGCGCTGTTATTGCCTTTTGCTGCATGTGCTTGGTGCCTGGGGAATGCATTTGATTGCACAGGCATGCAACAACACCCAGAAACGATGCCCCAATCTTGCAGGCGCTGTTATTGCCCTTTGCTGCATGTGCTTGGTGCCTGGGGAATGCATTTCATTGCACAGGCATGCAACAACACCCAGAAACGTTGCCCCAATCTTGCAGGCGCTGTTATTGCCCATTGCTGCATGTGCTTGGTGCCTGGGGAATGCATGTCACTGCACAGGCATGCAACAACACCCAGAAACGATGCCCCATGTTTGTAAGCTCGATTTCTATTTTTTTTAATGCATCATGCTTGCAGTGCCTCAAGCTTGCATGTACTTACACACATACATTTTAAGCTTTTGGTCTTTGTGTGTGGTGCTGTAAGGTTGCATTTTTAACTGCAGCTCTCAACCAGTGACCATGAAATTTGAATCCTGGCTTCAGGCCTGTCAAGTCTCAACTTCTGGAATCTCCCATCTTAGGGTCCCTAAACTTTGTGTTATGTAC
>NW_003307562.1:512397-531309 GCF_000143455.1 Volvox carteri f. nagariensis
GGGAGTGCGTTTTGTGAGAGCATTACTCCAACCAGTCTTAGTGCGTCCGCCTTGGGTGATGGTCATGCACTCTTTCCTACATAGCCTTTACCCCAAATATAATCCTATGTGTATTTTTACGTCCCAGGTGGGAGTGCCTTGGTTTGGATTAATCGTTTTACCGCCAGATGTTCAGCGCATTGTGACAGCGTTGGCATACCTTCCCCCAGTGGAAGATGTTGATGACCACCCGTTAGTTCCTAATGCGTGGTGTTGGAATTTGCCATTGTGGGCAAACCCTGTTCTTCCAGAAAAAAAATTGAATGTCCAGTTAGATAACATCCGCCCGGGACTAGAATTTCGTCATCAAGCCCTCCTGGGCTGTAAAGCATTGCATACGTTGGGAGATGTTCTTTGCGCGCGAGAGGCCTTGGATGGAGTTATGAATGCAACGGACCAAGCAGGCCTAGCAATACGCAAGGCTTGGCATCAAATAGTGGATAAATACCTCCAACCGCAAACCCCACTAGCTAAATCCCTGTGCACCTATCGTAAATGGCAGGAATGTATGGATGCTATTGCCGCTCTTCTAGATGATATTCCAGCGAATTGGAGACAGGCGGCTAGTCTTTTGTTGCCGCTGAGTGTAGAATCTAGGGAAGCGATGGTGCCCCCTATTGAGTCGGTTACTCCAACCCTAGTGTCGAGGCTTGGTTGGAGATGGGGTGTAGGGCCTCCAATCCGATTCCAACATTTATCCGTTAAAATAGCGACTAATATGCAACTTTCACCTTTTTCGATGGCTCGCCGTGTGGCCCATACCCTTTTCATCAAAGAGGCGACGGGTTCTTCTGAGATATTGGATGAAGCTATTCTTCTTTTGCAACGGACATTCCATCGTTTATGGTTTCATTTACGGTGGGAAAATGAACAAAAAGAGATTTGGTGGCGTCTTGCGGTTGATGGGGTGCCTATGTTAGGAAATTCCCATCTTAGGATGTCGCGCCCAACGTTATGTGGTTGTGGAGGTTATCCAATAGGTTCAGTGGGAGGTGTATCCCCTCGCTATCATCATTTCTGGGCCTGTCCGGTGGCACAGGCAATAGCAGATCAACTTACTCTTTCAATAGGATTGCCAGTCTCAAGGGAGCAACTTTGGCTTATCCAAGCCCCACAATCAGTGCAACAATGTGTTTGGGATGTTGTGGCTCTTGCTGCGGTGTCAGCCATGGAGCATGGGAGACGTTATATGGCTGCAAACATAAAAACCAACCCGGCACTGTTACCTGGTCCTTCCCTTACGGAAGAAGCGATTTGTCGAGTTATTGTTGATTTTTGGGGCCGCATTCAGGGTTTCGCAGCTTTAGGAATTCCACGAAAAGGTTGGGAATCCGTTGGCGCACATCACCCCTTTTTGAGGATTATATCTGGCAAATTGATTTGTTCGCGAGAGCGGTTACCGATGAGAGGTTAATTATCTGAGATGATAATCTTTTGGTATATTAGTCTCTACTGCAGTGCACGGCCAGCTGGCCCGATGGCTCTACTCTTCGGGAGTCTGGAGCCCACTGTAACAACCACACACACACGTATCGCTTGGAGTTTATTAAGATGCATTGGCAGGTGCGACATCAAGTTGCAGTGTCATTCCCCATCTCGCATAGATGGATGGATGGATGGATGGATGGATGGATGGATGGATGGATGGATGGATGGATGGATGGATGGATGGATGGATGGATGGATGGATGGATGGATGGATGGATGGATGGATGGATGGATGGATGGATGGATGGATGGATGGATGGATGGATGGATGGATGGATGGATGGATGGATGGGATGGATGGATAGCTAGCTAGTTAGATAAATAGCTCATACATACATACATCGATGGACAGATAGATAGATAGGTAGATAAATAGATAGATAGGTAGATAAATAGATAGATAGTAGATAGATAGATAGTTAGGTAGATAGGTAGATATGTAGATAGATAGATATGTAGATAGATAGATATGTAGATAGATAGATAGATAGGTAGATAGGTAGATAGATAGATAGGTAGATAGATAGGTAGATAGATAGATAGGTAGATAGATAGGTAGATAGATCGATAGGTAGATAGATCGATAGGTAGATAGATAGGTAGATAGATCGATAGATCGATAGATCGATAGATCGATAGATCGATAGATAGATAGATAGATAGATAGATAGATAGATAGATAGATAGATAGATAGATAGATAGATAGATAGATAGATAGATAGATAGATAGATAGATAGATAGATAGATAGATAGGCAGGTCATACATATGGAGCGCATATACAGATGTTTATGGGTGTTCAATGGCTTACAATTATTGATCTTGGTGTAGAAACAAATACCATTTGCGTTGGCCAGCGGACTGGCTACACGTTTGGCGCAGCTCCACTGCGTTCCATCCTGGACGGTGTAGGAATTGAATGCTTTGCAGTCTGATCTGCCCGAGCAAATGCTGGCTCCCCCATTAGCGGTGGTTATTTGACAGTTGATGTCATCGCCATAGTGGTCAGCACCAGGCGAAAGGGTGTAGCCGGGGATGATGGCGCAATCTGCGTTAAGATTTAGCACGCAGTCAGCACAGGCACTGCAGACGCATGCACCAGCAACAATTAACATCAGCAGCAGCCAGCAGCTGCACGCACATGCACATACAGTATAGACCATAACGAACTTGCTGACGGACAGGAAAGCATGCAAGGGTCCCTATCCATTATACCAGTGCAATATAAACAGGCCCTAAAACAAGCTACAGACGTGCTTACTTACTCGTCGTGACCTTGGTGTAAATGCAAGCACCCGATGCCGGAGACGTCGGTGCGGAAGCATACTTCAAGCAGCCGGCCAGGTTCCCTGAGCTGGAATCCACGTACGTGTTAAAGGCCTTGCACCTGCTATCGGTGGTGCACCGACTGGCTGCTGTCTCGGTGGTAATAAGCCCCTCACATGCAAGGTCATCACCCGGATGATCCATATCAATGGCAACAGTGTAGCCCGCGATTGGAGGGCACGCTGCACGTGGGGCGGTATTCATTGCGCACACGGCAGCGGCGGATAATAATTGTACATGCGTTGAGAGGGTCACTGTACTACTTTTTAAAATGCCAACAACAGGATCAGGAGCATGCAGGAGCACTGCTCATGGCTGGACCGACAGGATTTATCAGAGAAAAACGCCTGGATAATAACGTTTTTTTGTCAATTATCGGAAAAACCATTCCTTAAGGGAGGGTAGTACTGCAAGTGCAAAGTCGCAGATTCTGATCCGGGTCGGGGCACCAAATGCAGCTTAGGAAAGGCAGCTCGTATAGTTCAGTGAAATCCGATTCCGCCCCTGGCTGGTTTGCCGCTCTGTGCCACGATTAATTACAACACACGAGACGTGCGCGTAATTGCACCTGGGAAGGTGCCTGCTGAGGGCTGGCTGGCGTGTGGAGCATCGCAACCACGTGCCAGTGGACGAATTCGGGATCTTACTTGTCAACACGGATATGGGCGACCGCGGGTATATGGATACCTACGCGGAAAAAATACTGGCGGGTGGCTAACTGAAGGCTTTCAGTGTATGTATACCGAGAGTGTACTCGGCCGTGGTACGGCGGGGCCTTACCGGTGTGGGGGAAGTGCAAGTCGCAGAGAGCGCGACGGAAAGAGTAATTAGCCATCGATAATAAATGCCGCATTGCTGCTCCCACTCTGGGAACCAGCTTCCCTTCGTTTCCCGGGAATCCCTTCATCTAGTGGTCGTTTCGTGCTCATTCGTGCTCATTTGATAACGAAGGGCTGAGGGGCCTTCAGAGCATATCGACGGAGTTCGGCTGAAATGGCCACTTAGCATGCAAAAGCCTTGTAATATCGCCATGCCAGGGATTGTTTTAATTACTTATGACTGTATGCATTGTTCCAACGTGAGTTATCATGAATTCCGAGCTCATCCCACAATGAAGGGCTGAGGGTCCTTCAGAAGTAGTTTGGCTGAAGTGGTCGTAATTCACGGATTCCTTTATAGAAGCCTTCTGATATCGTCATGCCAGAATTGGTTTTAGTGAGAACATGACTTAGCATGATCATGCATAGTGTTTTTGGAGCTACGTTCGGCAAAACAAGTACAAACGCGCACAGCATCTGTTTGCAAGCCTGGCTGGCTGTGACGGTATAATAACAGCTAATAACTATGGCCCCTCCAGCTAAAACATATTCCCGTTACCTCTGCGACGGCCGCTCACCAAATTCGAATTTGCGTGGGCGTCCTGTGGACGCAATGATCAGTGCCAGTCTCGTGCATACTATCACATCACCAGACAGCAGTGCGTCCATGGATCCGGAAATCCATACCTGCTATTCTTTGGGGTTTGGTACCTATTTCCAAATGCTGGATTCCATTTTTGCTATATGGGCGGGGACTTTATCTGAGTAAAGCTGGGACCTGCGTCCCTGGTTCATCTGGTCATCCGATTAGGAAGTAATTCATGTTTGGGTTACGGTCATCAGAAGATCACGCTGCCCAGTCGCACTGGGGGGGTTAATAGCTAGTTTATTGGCACGAGGCCCAACTGGATTTTGCTGCGACTACTTAATCAAGCCTGTCTCAATCGGTATCTTTCGATACCACCACAATGTGGTTGCGCCTTAGGACAGCAGCATGTTATTGCGCTGTGGCTGAGTGACCACCCGCAGCGGGAACGAAGGCCTGTGGGAATGAGTGAGGATTGGTCGCAGGAGCGGTGACTGGACAGTGGTCGGCACTAACCAGTATCTTTTTGGAAAAAACAGGATACCCCAAAACATATGGGCCGGCCGCTTTCTGGGCGGTACTGCAGATCCATTACATACCTCGGTAATAGCAGATTCCTGCCCATGGTCGTACAGGCCCAGCTATGCGCTTAATACAGCCCCAGGTAGCATTGTTGACTACATATGAGTTGAACGCTTTGCAGTCGCCGTTGGTGGAACAGGCCGTCGCGACACCCTGCTGGCTAATTACGCTGCACCAAATATCATCCCCTACGTGGTCTCTGTCGACCATGAGTGAATAGCCTGAGAACCTGCTGCAGGCTGCAAGGGATGAAGTATGCATATGGGCAAGTGAGATAGAGGCGTACGTATGTATTTACCAACAATGCTATGTATTTAAGCTATAGCTTAACCAGCCATACCCTTTATTACAATGCTTCTGTTTCGTTTAAGTTGCTCATAAGCATAATCATGTGTACATGTGCATGTGGGCAATGTGAAACATACACCTACTCGGAGCTGGCATATGAATCAAGCCTTTGCTCAATGGCATCGATGTATGCATACATCAGAATCGCCGGAAAGGCCATTCCCAAAACCCTCACAGCCACAATGAGCCACGATAAAAACTGTACTGTATATTTTGTATGTCGGACCTGAGCATGCATGCATGCAACGTGAATCAATAAAATTAAGGAAGCCAGCTAGCTGTCACTAGCCACACACCACACACACACACATGCTGTGCGTGTGTGTGGGTCATGCATGGAAGAAGGAAAGGATGAGACCTGAAGCGATCAACGAAATATGCGAGGGCAGAAGGCTTGCAGATGTTGTGGGGTTCAGTGGTATTCCTGTTCATTCCTGCAGGTATGTGAGCTGCACACCTAGGTCTACTACCGCACTAGCTGGATTCCCACATTACCCTGCACACCTAACCTTCCTATACTTACACGAAATCAGAGTATCAAGCCTGGATAGATAATGGTCTGCTGGTGGCCAGAAACGAGTGCGGAGCTCGCATGAGCCAACAAGCAAAGCAAGGAAGGCAAACTTACCTATTCGTGCAGGAGATGGGGGCGGTGGCCTCAGTGGTGGCGGGCTGGGGGGTGGGGGCCTGGGGGGTGGGGGCCTGGGGGGTGGTGGGGGTGGTGAGCAAGGCGGCTGCGGGCTGGGAGGCAGCTGTCTTGGTGGCGGGGTCGTAGGTGGCGGCGGCCTTGGCGGTGGAGGTCTAAGAGGTGGTGGTGGCGCGGGGGGCTGGGGGGAAGGTGGTGGTGGTGGCACAGGTGGCTGGGGAGAAGGAGGTGGTGGTGGCACAGGTGGCTGGGGGGAAGGAGGTGGTGGTGGCACAGGTGGCTGGGGGGAAGGAGGTGGTGGTGGCACAGGTGGCTGGGGGGAAGGAGGTGACGGTGGCCTTGGCAGTGGAGGTCTAGGAGGTCGCGGGCTCGGGGGCCGCGGGGAAAGGGGTGGAGGTGGCTGGGCTTCCAGGTCGCTGAGGGAAGGGCACTCAAAAGGCGAGTTCTTAAATCGGCAGAGGTGCACCCTCAAGGTGTCCGTATCGACCCATGATCCTCCATACACGACTAGGTTGTAGACATCCAGGTTCAGCTGGGACATGGGGCTGACGGCGTTGATGAACTGGATTTTGCGGTCGCTGTTTACAAAGCGAGGAGCGGGGTAGTCATTATCCTGCATGCAGCAACAGTAAAAAACGCTTAAATAGTTTGCATTGCAGTAGCAAAATATCTCTGCTTGCTTTCGATGCCCAATTGGCAAAACCAAGATATCGCATCCAACATTTCGTGATAGGTATTTGGAGGCACCGCTCACCATCGTGGCATTTACTTCATGAATGTTAACCTTGGAAGCGTATGATTGTCCTAGGCCAGCATCGCCTTCCCTGGCTACTCGGACAGCCATGTACAGGTTCAGAGCTGACTTTGAGTCGTTGTACATACTCAGCCAATCCGGAGTCACCCGCAGGTAGTTGTTGTTGCCAGTCAGGTAGGTGGCAGGCAGTGTAAAGGTCCGAGCTGTGCCTGGAGGCAAGACACTGCTGTTCAGCTGGTCACCTCCGACCGCAGGTGTGGCCCAGCCCATGCGGGAGATCTCCGCAGCGTTGGGGCAGGCATCACCGCGGCCCATGGCTGTCGAGTAGTCGCCGTACTCAATACCGTTCTGCCAAGAGTGCCAGAGACCTGTGCACATGTAACGAGCAGCACATAGAGTACTAGCTGGCGCCACAGTAGAGAACTAGGATGATACAGGTTGGAAGCCGAATCGTAAATAGCTATTAGACTTGTTTACCGATTCTATCATTCGAAGAGAGAGGGACCGTCCCCTTTCTAATATACCAAAGTGCGAATTACATAGGATTTAAATTTTACAGACCTTCGTGCCGCAGCAACGGCATGCATGTATATCGCTTATGGGTTGCCTGCCATGCTAAAGATCAAGGTACTACTTAGCGAACCGCTGCTACCAAAGCCCTACAAGTTTGATTTTAGCACCTTCAAAGTTCAAATGGCTTGCAAGTAGGTTTTAGAAGAAAACAAGCGTTATCGCTAGGGCTGGGAATTACGGTTACGGTTACGGTTACGGTTACGGAATTACGGTTACGGTATTTGCGCATTACCGACGACCACACCTCGAAACATGCCATTTCGTCCCTTGGCGGAGCTACGAGATAGTCTTAAAAAGCTTGAAAGGCTCACGACATGAACCTATGATTAAATTATCACAAAAGACAGCCAAAATTGCTGAATGAGGCGGAAACATTTGAACGGGACTCCAGCAGCCCCCGCTCTTCAGGCGTTAACTTAACACCCAAGTTGCTGTAAGTTGCATGTTTGGGCATTACTGTTTGGTCCAGCATCAATCATCGATAGATATCAATACACTCAGGCAGTCACCCATCACACATACCATAGTTGTGTAGGGCCTCCTGCATTATTGTTGCCCATCTGTACACTCCATTGGCTGATGTCTGCAGGAAGGTCTGTCGGCCCGGCAATATTGCCAGCCCTGACCAGGGGCACACTGGTTGAAGCCCCGGTGGCAGTATGTAGGTGTAGTGGCTGAAGGATGAGAAGGCTGCAGGGCCGATGAGGGGCTTGGTGGCTGCATCCGCCAGAGCCGAGATTGCCCAGCTGGCACAGGTAGTCGTGATAGGTGTCGAACACAGGTGTGTCACACGCACAGCCCGGAAGGCAGTTATGTTGAGGTTGAACCTCCCATAGGAGCACTGTGTGTACTTTTCAGCAAGGCCCCCCTTGCCATCCCCATTTGGGCCCAGGTAGAGGGTCCGGATTTCTTCCACTGTGGTGGTAGCAGGGAAGCCGCAAGCCGGGTAGTCGAGAACCATGACCAGGAGGCGCTGGTAGATGGGTTCATCAGCGCTTAGCAGGGCTGCTGGGGCGAGGGTGATGGTGGTCAGGGTAGTCGAATTGTCGGGTGTGCATTCGCCCGTCGCCCCATTAAAAAGACAGTCCTGTACATACGTGCATTCACCGATTCACACATAAGTAAGCATGTGCTCTGGATGCACCCACGTGGGAACTACTCGTTCAGCATGCGCCGTTGGCTAGTGCATGTCACCAACTACTATGTCCACGGGCACATGCACGTGTAGACTTCAAACACTGGCAGCCGGGATGCAAGCATTGTAGGTGATGAGACTGTGGTATGTGATGAGACCGCAGTGCAGCACAGACAGAGCTGGCATGCATGGATTGCATGACCCAACCCTGTGAACAAGGGCGGGATGAAAAGTAATTGGGGCACGTAACAGGTTATTGGTATTTTGAAACTGGTGATTGCAAAAGTACGGCCTGAAGTTTTCTTTTTCTTTTACATGCGGAACTTTTTTGTTCCCCAAAAGGCGGTCCAGGATAATCGTTGGCTCCAAATTGGTGAAGGCCAGGGTGAACGGAATGAAGGAAGACCTTTGCTGCTGCGCTATTGTTTGCAGCAGCAGCAGCAGAAGCAGCAGAAGCAGAAGCAGAAGCAGAAGCAGAAGCAGCAGAAGCAGCAGAAGCAGAAACAGAAGCAGAAGCAGAAGCAGAAGCAGCAGGTAGCATGTTGAACTCCTGTTACACTCACGCAAAACTACCGCTGCTGTTGCCATGCTCGCCGGCAACTTGCCGGCAACTAGCCTCCTTTGAAAGGAGGCCCCTGCTGCTGACCAGTACGTAGGTTGGCAAGCATAAATGCAATGCAATGCAATGGTCCAGCAATAATCCAAACAACTTGCCCATTATTGGTCCTGCTGCTGGAATAATGTTGGTTCGCCTGCCGTTCCTGTATCAGAACGCAGGGTCTTCACATCATACCTGCATCATGAATAGCTAGCAGCAGCTCTCTGACCGACGTCTGTTTGTGTACCCCCACAACGGCTGTAAACATGCACACGCACGCAAGGATGAATAGCGAGCGAGCGATTCCAAGGGTAATGTGACGCACATGTGATGTATAACAATACATAGATGCAACACATCCAAATGATTGACGTTCATTCTAACAAAGTACATAAACCCGCGTGCTGCCATCGCCAGCTCTCTTTCCTTTCCTGCTGTGTACAGCACCTTTGACACTACTGGTTTGGCGCTCGCTGTAGTACCTACTACATTTCGCTCCCCTCATCACACTTCGGCCAGTGGCGATGCACTTCTAAGGGAATCGACGCGCACACGTTACAATACACTCACCAGCTCCACCACAGCACCAGGTGAAACGGGGATACCCCTTGAGTCCCTTCCGGGTGGTATGTAACCGCCACTGAGCGGTATCAGTGCTCCTTCGCTATCACGGATTAGCCACTGCTGAATGTTATCCAAGGTAAGATAAAGAAGGTCCCCAACGATCCGCGTTCTGACGACATTCTCTGCGATGAGTCTCCGAGCTCCCACCGCATGCACCACTGCATGCAAGCGCGCACGCGGCACGGCCAATATTGAGATGAACGAAAGCGCAGGGGAAGCATTGATTACTTCAGCATATCCGTGCGCAAGGGCACCGTCATATTGATATGCGCGCGTATGTATTAGGGCCTGTTTCCAGTGCGGATTAAGGGACGGTATTAGCTTTAAATCCGGCGCTGATCCCCGCCATGGAAACTCTGTGGGATTAAGCTGAATCAGCGTAGGAGGGATTAGGAGCTGCGTAAGTCTTAATACATGCACATACAACAGCATGCATGTGCACCACCGGAAAACTCAGGGTTCTTTTAAATAACGCACGTCAAACTACATCAAACTGTTCATTTGCCATGCTGGGCGCTTTCGTTTGCTTCGTCGATCCCTCCAACTCGTCGGCATTTGCGTATTCGCAGCTACAGAAGGAACACCAGCATGCAGGCGCACATGGAAGAAATGACAGTTACAGCTCATTACATATAGCTTTTTGATTTGCGCTCCTGTGCCAAAAAATAGTCAGTTGCTAGCAGGGAGCACGCATGCTGCTGCTGCCCGCTAAGTAATGAGACCCCGCATCCCGTTGTCAGCTTGCAGGAGTTTTCACCATTATAATAATACAATGCCCCACCCAAAACATTCACCGACGAGGATCATGCTCAGCTTCCGTAACACTGCTGCCCGCCGCCCTGCCATACTACTTACCTTCCATAGCACCAGCGAGAGATAGTATGAGAAGCAGGTTGAGCATCATCCTTTATTTTTTAGAGATCGACAAATAAACTTTGTGTGGTTGTTAAAATTAAACTATTGCTTTAGATGCTAGGTCCGGTGGGTTCGCAGCTGCAGTTATACATGAGACCAGTATTTGTCCAGCACATTCCATGTTATTGCTAAACAGTAGAACTTAGTGCCGGTGTAACCTTAAATCGTACCAACAACAAGTTCGCGGTAGCCGTACAGATTTGGAGCTTTCCGATTTTAGGGTTACGACGACTCTGTGGATTCCTGGCATTGAAACGTTTTAAAAGATATATTAGTGCACGCTCGGTCTTCAATGATGCATCTAAATTAAACACCGCATGCGCTACCCAGCAAAACATTTAGCTTCGCAAGGCAGTGAAGAGCACAAAGCTTAAGATGAGGTTTCTCCAAGCCAGTTTACAGAATTACGCGTGGCCCATACGTATGAGTCAGGGACAATGGCATTTCCGTCGAAAACATGACGGCATGGAAGGTGTCCAACAGGTAGCAGCTTCCTGTTGAGATACTGCCTCGAAGCTCCTGTTTAGAGAGTAAGCGGGTCTAAGCGAGTTTAAGGTTTATTTCCTGGTCTCCTCGGTAATCGGCATACGGAAAAGGTTGGCGCATAAGCGGCATTTTCTTTTAATGTTTAGCGTTTGATTTGCTAGTTAGTAAAAAGAGTATACAAGCAACTGGGCTTTTCCCAGCCCTACCAGCAACATTCAAACAGCTCAGCGGGCTTCGGCGGGCGAGGCAGCTACTAGGCTACCTCCCAAGGCACCGCCATATCTTTGCTTGCAGGTATCCATCAGGCCACCGAAACATTGCAATGCATCCCGGCTTTCGGTCTGTCCCGCTCCTCTGAGCTGCTTTCCGAGCAAAGCGGCAACTGTGTCAGACAGCCTGTAAGCGCCGCTATTCATTGGAGAGCTTGTGATATCGTGTATCATAGCATGTTCCATTAATTGTATTTATGCAGGATTCGTGAAATGAAATTGTGCTTAAATTTGTTGGAACCCGCGAAACGTGTCTGTAGCCTTCCTTACCCTCTTTTGGCTGAACCGTCGTTTCCAGGACGCGCTCTCCATGGAAATGTAGAGCTGTGAAAGGCTAGGTGGATCGGATGCAATAGTGATTGCCAGAGCGTTACAAAAGCAACTAACGGCTCAGCTCAGCTACAACTCACTACTCTACAAGCATACCAGACCAAAGATAAACGCTCACTCATTCCTATTTATTGTCGAGTTCGACAGTCGATCAGCGAGTATGGAGGGTGGCTCCACTCTATCCAAAAACCAACTATCACGCAAGCACCAGGCGACAGACTGACCGGACATCATTTTCCTCAACACTCCCACGCGGGCAGTCTGCAAGCCTGTTCGACTATCACACTCCCATAGCCAAACGAAATCGCTTAAACATTGCATGACTCAACGGTTTCGTGATGCAATCAGCGACCATATCGGCTGTACCACAATAACGAAAACAAATTTGTTTTCGGTTTAAACCTCGCTCCCCATCTTGTGGACGGTGTAGGACGTGCTAATATCAACTTGCGAGCTGACCAGGAACTAAGATGAGGCGCCGTTAATCCGCCAGATTTGGTTGGATGCTGGTGGTGAGATGCTGAACCCAACGAATACACTCAGAAATTGGATGGTGTGCATGGATTAGGGTGCCCCTCTCGCAGAGGAGAGCAGGGAAATGCCTCGGGATAGGGGGCCGCTGGTGAAGCTTAACCACCCTGTAACAATATACATTCACACATACATTCATACACACAGCGGTATCTGCTGACACCGTCCAGATTCCCCATCACCCATTCCCTGATCCTCAAGGTTTACACACCACAGACCCACCTCGCAGTCATCCTCCTTGCCGTGGCTGTGCTTGTGATCGTGGTCATGCTTCTCCTGATCCCGGTTCTTCTCTGCCTCCTCCAGCACCTGCATGATGGGTTAACAACCCCAAGTGTTAAAAGTGCACCGGCCCGCAGCGGCAGTGCATAGATCGACATCAACGAGTTGCTGCGCGACGGCAAGCTCATGGATGCCAACGACCCGTCCCAATGGTACGGCAACCAACACCACGTGTGCCGCAATGCACAGCTAAGATGTGCTCTAGCCTAGACCACACACGAACAGAAGGGCCTGCACGGCGGGGGAAGAGCTGCCATGAAATGCTAAAGCAACACCGCAAAGCCTTTTGAAGTGCAAACACAAAGTAATGAATACACCATGCAAATGACTGGCAGGCTGCGCTGCTTTGGGGTTTGAATAAGACACGCTGGTTGCCCAACGCGCACCCAACACAGAAGACACCGCATCAAGGGTACGGAGTCCCGTCTTGCTAGCTGTGCCAGCATCGAGTGGGGCGCTTAAAACACTGTTTTTGTTAATTTGCCATTGTGGGCAAACCCTGTGCTTCCAGAAAAAAGGTTGAATGTCCAGTTAGATAACATCCGCCCGGGACTAGAATTTCGACATCAAGCCCTCCTGGGCTGTAAAGCATTGCATACGTTGGGGGATGTTCTTTGCGCGCGCGAGGCCTTGGATGGAGTTATGAATACAACGGACCAAGCAGGCCTAGCAATACGCAAGGCTTGGCATCAAATAGTGGATCAATACCTCCAACCGCAAACCCCACTAGCTAAATCCCTGTGCACCTATCGTAAATGGCAGGAATGTATGGATGCTATTGGCGCTCTTCTAGATGATATTCCAGCGAATTGGAGACAGGCGGCTAGTCTTTTGTTGCCGCTGAGTGTAGAATCTAGGGAAGCGATGGTGCCCCCTATTGAGTCGGTTAGCCAAACCCTAGTGTCGAGGCTTGGTTGGAGATGGGGTGTAGGGCCTCCAATCCGATTCCAACATTTATCCGTTAAAATAGCGACTAATATGCAACTTGCACCTTTTTCGATGGCTCGCCGTGTGGCCCATACCCTTTTCATCAAAGAGGCGACGGGTTCTTCTGAGATATTGGATGAAGCTATTCTTCTTTTGCAACGGACATTCCATCGTTTATGGTTTCATTCCCTACAAACGCGGAGGGGGGTTAAGAAACTTAGGAGAATGCTTAAGAACGATAAGAATGTCTGAAGAACACGGAGGCGTCGGGTGTGCATTCTTAAACATTCTTACACTGGGATTAAGCGGTTTTATGTAAGTATGTCATATAAGTATGCATCAGCCATGAAAACATTCTGTAATGAATGCCTGATGGAGCTCTTATAGTTCCAGGATAGGTAATATATCACAGTGATTGTGAAACAGTGAACATACCATGAAATTTCATGAAAATCATGATTTTCATCCTGGAATTATAAGAGCTGTTGATGATCATCAACATGTGTCTAGGTCTAGACCTTAGATCTAATAATGCGAGATCGAACAGGTTTAGACCTGTTAGATGGATTAGCGAGTTCATAGATATCTATGGCTACATCGATGGCTACACCGACGTAGCCAATAATTAAATCCCCTATCAATCACCATGAATATCTAGTGGGCCGCACTGCATATACATCAGTGTACACTGATGGAGGGTGTCAAATTGGCGGCCCATCCTTGCATTCTTGGGGAGTCTTGGCAGCTGCAGGATGCAAGAACATGCATCCAGTCAGTTGGATACATCCTACACCCCTTTTCCATATCCTCAAGCCAATGCTTGCAAACATCCCACACCCTGCTGACTGCATCCCCTCATCCTCTGCCATCCTCATCCTTGGTGGGTTGGTGTTGACTCTTCCTGGGTCCACATTTCTATCCTTCTCCTTCCTATCCGTATCATGTGCTCGACCCTCCACTGCATCCTGACTGAGCATTCTGCCACCAAGGGGATAATAATAATTAGCCAGGTGCAGCTGTCAATGAAGGTTTTGGTAAATTCGGTCTCCGGCACCCAAGGGACACCCAAGGGACACCCAAAAGACAGGGAAGCGACACCAAAGGGACATGGAAGGGACACCAAAGGGACATGGAAGAGACACCAACGGGACATGGAAGGGACACCCAATTGGGTGTCCCTTGCAAGGGACACCAAAGGGACACCCAAGGAACGCCCAAGGGGCACCCAAGGGACACCCAAGGGGCACGGGAGGGATACCCAAGGGGCACGGGAGGGATACCCAAGGGGCACGGGAGGGATACCCAAGGGCACCAAAGGGACACGCGGAAGAGACACGCGGAAGCGACACCCAAGGGACACCCAAAAGACAGGGCAGAGACACCAAAGGGACATGGAAGAGACACCAGAGGGACACCAAAGGACACGTGGAAGGGACACCCAAGGGACACCCAAGGGACATGGGAGGTACACTGTAAGGGATAAGCTTCCTCCCCTTTGGGGAGAACCTTCGGTGTCAAAGGCCGTAGGGGTAGCACCGGAGGATACCCTCCTGTACCACCCTGCCACCGGAGGGTACCCTCCTGTACCACCTAGCCACCGGAGGATACCCTCCTGTACCAACCTGCCACCCGAGGGTACCCTCCTGTTCCACCTTGCCACCGGAGGATACCCTCCTGTACCAGCCTGCCACCGGAGGATACCCTCCTGTACCAGCCTGCCACCGGAGGATACCCTCCTGTACCAGCCTGCCACCGGAGGATACCCTCCTGTACCAGCCTGCCACCGGAGGATACCCTCCTGTACCACCCTGCCACCGGAGGATACCCTCCTGTACCACCTTGCCACCGGAGGATACCCTCCTGTACCAACCTGCCACTGGAGGATACCCTCCTGTACCACCTTGCCACCGGAGGGTACCCTCCTGTACCACCTTGCCACCGGAGGATACCCTCCTGTACCAGCCTGCCACCGGAGGATACCCTCCTGTACCACCTTGCCACCGGATGATACCCTCCTGTACCACCCTGCCACCGGAGGATACCCTCCTGTACATTTTGCCACCGGAGGATACCCTCCTGTACCACCTTGCCACCGGAGGATACCCTCCTGTACCACCTTGCCACCGGAGGATACCCTCCTGTACCACCTTGCCACCGGAGGGTACCCCCCTGTACCACCTTGCCACCGGAGGATACACCGACAGTATCCTAGCACGGCAAGAACGTAGTAGGGAATCTCCGGCAAGTAGGCCGAGAGGTAAGCTACCTGGGCGGGGTGCTATGGTGAGGCACTTAAGCATCACGACTACTTGGTATTCAGAGTTCAAGACTCCGCTGCCACCGTCTCAGATTGTTTCGTACGGGTCTATGTATGCTACTGCTTGTCGCTGGGTTGGACTTCTTCCTCCTCAGCGAGGACTCTAAATTCCACGCTTCCGCAAAGCCAGTCGTCCGCGTCCAGGTGAGCGACTGCTACAGTTTCAGTAGCCCCAAACTCTTCTTGTGGGGGCTTGTAGAAAACACATGAGTCTGCCAGCCTCTCCATGGCAAGCAAGGATGCTTCCATTTGGATTCAGCCAAACATGGCAGTGGCCTCGGGGCGCCTCTTGTTTTTCATGCAGCTGCAGCAGCCAGGGATGGTGTTGGGCAGTGGGCTGCAGCAGGTATGTGGCCATGTCAGGCTGCACGCCAGGTTTTTGTACAGGGGCCAGGGCTGACAGCTGACTTGCTGAACAGGTGTTGAGTTGTTTGTCGTACACGCACATATGTTCGTGTACGGCATTTGGCGCAGCTCACAGTATACGCACACGTTTTAGCATAGATAGAGAAATTATGCGTCTTGCGACAGCTCTCAGCATCTTGAGGTGTCGTCTCTTAAAGCATAGGTTTAGTGATTCATTTTAGTTCAAAAGATTCGTAATCTTAGGTTCGAGTCCAGCGTATTACTGAAAGTAAAAAATGTGAATTTGAATTTAAGGTTTTCTGAGATATCTGCGGCTACCCCAGAAAAGGGTGCTTACAAGTAAAATTACAGGTGAGAAAGCAGAGGTCGGTACATGTATCTGAATGGCTTTTTCGTCATGACCACCCCTTAACTTAAGAATCCCACATTTTTAAGGCTTAAGAATGAAGCAGCAAAAAGAATTTCCTGAGAATATGACTTAAGAATGAGTGCCATACTTAGCGAACCTATGGTAAGAACGGTTAAAACCGTCCAAAGAGCAGCTAAGTATGCTTTAGACAAAGAATCAATAAGTTGGCCTAAGAACGTATAAGAACACCCCAAAGAATGGAAGAGAATGCATAAGACTGCTGGGCCCGAAGAATGCTAAAGAATTTGAAAGAACGGTTTTAAGATAAACGGAGGTCATACGAACGTTCTTAGAACGTTCTTAGAACAGTGTAAGAACGTTCTAATGATTATTCAATTTTATCAATTTGGCTGGGCTAAGAACGACTTAAGAACGTTCTTAACCCCCCTCCGCATTCGTAGGGATTTACGGTGGGAAAATGAACAAAAAGAGGTTTGGTGGCGTCTCGCGGTTGATGGGGTGCCTATGTTAGGAAATTCCCATCTTAGGATGTCGCGCCCAACGATATGTGGTTGTGGAGGTTATCCAATAGGTTCAGTGGGAGGTGTATCCCCTCGCTATCATCATTTCTGGGCCTGTCCGGTGGCACAGGCAATAGCAGATCAACTTACTCTTTCAATAGGATTGCCAGTCTCAAGGGAGCAACTTTGGCTTATCCAAGCCCCACAATCAGTGCAACAATGTGTTTGGGATGTTGTGGCTCTTGCTGCGGTGTCAGCCATGGAGCATGGGAGACGTTATATGGCTGCAAACATGAAAACCAACCCGGCACTGTTACCTGGCCCTTCCCTTACGGAAGAAGCAATTTGTCGAGTTATTGTTGACTTTTGGGGCCGCATTCAGGGTTTCGCAGCTTTAGGAATTCCACGGAAAGGTTGGGATTCCGTTGGCGCACATCACCCCTTCTTGAGAATTATATCTGGCAAATTGCTATGCTCGCGAGAGCGGTTACCGATGAGAGGTTAATTATCTGAGGTGATAATCTTTTGGTATATTAGTCTCTACTGCAGTGCACGGCCAGCTGGCCCGATGGCTCTACTCTTCGGGAGTCTGGAGCCCACTGTAACAACCACACACACAGTGTTTCGAAAGCAATGAGCCACCCTCGGACTGGCTGTAGGGCTCTCATTGTTAGCCTGGCCGCAGGGCCTGCCGCTGAGATCCCTGCTGGGAACACCAAAACGTGTAACGGGCAAAATTACACGCCCAGTGCCTACCATTCGGCTCTTTGCTGGGGCCACTGCACCCCAGTGCTGCCCCTCAATGTTGAGCTTGGGCACCACACTGTGCACGTCACGACCGAACACGTGCTCGATAAGCACCTGCGGCCCGATCATAGCAGTACCAGCAGCAGTGCGGGACAAGTTGGGTGTCGGCTTCCTTGAAGCCGGAAAAAGGGCGGGCCCCCCCTGCATCCGTACAGGCCGGTAGCTAGCACGGCACGTGTGACAATTGATGGGTAGTGTCACTCAGTGTTTTTTTTTCGTTTTGAGCCTAATACCCCAGAGTAATAAACTGGGTGTTTCTTGCGGTTACAATTCCTTTTTGTATAGTCGCGNGGGGGGGNTGNGCCCCCCCCAGACCCCCCCCTGACCCCCCCCCGCAAAGGCTGTACGGTGTGCTGTAAGCAACACCTGACGTCTGGAAACATACATGCCTATCCTTGTCTTCTGTATTATCTAATTCTTCTTCTAAATGTTTGGGGCATTGCGTCTGCGGACTTTCTGAGCCCTTTGCTTTGGTCAAGAATGAACGAATGCCCCATTAACCTAAGTTGAATGCAACAGCGGGCCGCCTCATGGTGATATCAAATATTTTATATATAAATAGTGTATAAGCTCCAGATGTTCAGCTTTATCTGTGCAGAAGGCATTTGGGGCGACTTATAGCCGAAGTAATGAACCAGTACGGCCAACACTCTGGGAACCAGCTTCCCTTCGATACCCGGGAATCCCTTCATCTAGTTGTCGTTTCGTGCTCATTCGTGCCCATTTCATAACGAAGGGCTGAGGGGCCTTCAGAGCATATCGACGGAGTTCGGCTGAAATGGCCACTTAGCATGCAAAAGCCTTGTAATATCGCCATGCCAGGGATTGTTTTAATTACTTATGACTGTACAAATACTCCAAACGTAAGGTTTCGTTAAGTCTGCGCTTGTCCCAGAATGAAGGGCTGTAGGGCCCTTCAGAACATACAAATGCACACAGCATCTGTTCGCAAGTCCTGCTTTCTGTTGAAGATGTAATAATAGCTAATAAAGATGGCCCCTTCAGTTAAAACATATCCACGTTACCTCTGCCGCGGTCGACTATATGCGTTGTCGAAATTTGAAATTACGTGTGTGTCCTGCGGACGCAAGTATCATAGCACGTCTCATGCATATAATCACGTCATCACGCATCAGTGCGTCCAGCCTCATGGTGGTAATAATGGCACAGAGCTTTTTGGCCTCGATGCCGTGGCTCCTAACGAGATGATCGCTGGACGCAGTGAGAAGTTGCTGCAATACATTGACAGCTACTATGTATGGTTAAAACTTGCGACGTCCAATATGATGCAGATG
>NW_003307562.1:532626-534261 GCF_000143455.1 Volvox carteri f. nagariensis
GCCATCATGTGATCACATGCGACTGCGGGGATGACAATGAACCCTTCATGGTGTCGTGGACGTATGCCCTGCTATTCCCAGGTGACGGATCACCTGGACACATTGGGGCGGATGGAGAGGTGGAGATCCGTATTGTTGCCACTGAAGAAGGAACGGTTGGCGACGGAGGTGCAGGTGAGAACGGATGGGAATGCAGGGGAGAGAGGTCACGGAGATGGGGGGGCGGGGATTGCCGCAGTGAAGAGGACGGAGGTGGAAATGGCGGCCGTTGTGACGGCAGGGGAGGTGAAGGGGATGGGGTGAACGGGGTGGTGGCGGGGTGGAGATGATGGCAGCGTCGGTGACGGTGACTCAGGCGACGTCACGGGCAACCGCGTCACATGCGACTGCGGGGATGACAATGAACCCTTCATGGTGTCGTGGACGTATGCCCTGCTATTCCCAGGTGACGGATCACCTGGACACATTGGGGCGGATGGAGAGGTGGAGATCCGTATTGTTGCCACTGAAGAAGCAACGGTTGGCGACGGAGGTGCAGGTGAGAACGGATGGGAATGCATGGGAGATGAAACAGGTACAATAAACGAAACTAGCAGACACGTCACATGTAGATCATCAGCGATTTGAAGCTCATCACCCCCCGGCCCAACGCCGCCCTCCCCTGCGCCCCCATAGCCGTACACTGCTCTCCCCTGCACCCCCATAGCCAAACGCCGCCCTCCCCTGCGCCTCCCTTGCCCAACGCCGCCCTCCCCTGCGCCCCCCTTGCCCAACGCTGCTCACCCCTGCGCCCCCATAGTCAAACAACGCCCTCCCCTGCGCCCCCCTAGCCCAACGCTGCCCTCCCTCCGCCGCCCCTAGCCAAACGCCGCCCTCCCCTGCGCCCCCCTTGCCCAACGCCGCCCTCCCCTGCACCCCCCTAGCAGTACGCTGCTCTCCCTGCGCCGCCCTAGCCAAACGACGCCCTCCCCTGTGCACCCCTAGCCCAACGCCGCCCTGCCCTGGCACCCTATAGCCCAACGCCACCCTCCCCTGCGCACCCCTAGCCGTACGCTACCCTCCCCTGCGCACCCCTAGCCCAACGTCGCCCTCCCGCACGGGAGAGTAGCGTACGGCTAGGAGGGCCCAGGGGAGGGTGGCGCTGTGCAGGGGAGGGTGGCGCTGCGCGGCGCAGCGCGGCGCAGGGGAGGGCTGTGCTGCGCTGGGCAGGGCAGTGCTGGCGCGGGGTGGGGCGGGAATCGGAACAGGGCAGAGGTGCCACCCACCTTCTTGTGGGTCTGGGTTCAATGCCCAGCTGTCCCTTTATGACCCATGATACATACACACATATGTCCGTGAACACATGAGCACACTGGCAGAGGGCACACACATACAAACACAAAGGACGGCGGGAAGGGCAAGGGAGAGCAGGGAACAGCAGAGGAGAAGGGCAGAAGGGATTTAGGGTTTTAGGGATCAATGGCGATGGCAGGGATGGCGACAGCGGCAATGGTGGCAGTGGGGATGGCGACGGCAGCAATGGCGATGGTGGGGATGGCGACGGCGGCAGTGGTGATGGCAGGGATGGCAATGGGGGGAACGGCAACGGTTGGCGATGGAGGGGATGGCGACAGCGTCGCCATTGCCACCGTTGGT
>NW_003307562.1:534789-535340 GCF_000143455.1 Volvox carteri f. nagariensis
GCCGCCGTCGCCATCCCTGCCATCACAATTGCCGCCGTCGCCATCCCTGCCATGGTGATGGCGACGGCAGTGGCAATGGTGATGGCAGGGATGGCGATGGGGGGAACGGCGACGGTTGGCGATGGAGGGGATGGGGACAGCGTCGCCATTGCCACCATCACCGTTCCCCCCATCGCCACTGCCGCCGTCGCCATCTCTGCCATATCCACTGCCACCGTCACCGTTCCTGGCAACGGCGGGATCAATGGCGACGGCGGCAATGGCGATGGTGGGGATGGCGACGGCGGCAGTGGTGCTGGCAGGGATGGCGATGGGGGAACAGCAACGGTTGGCGATGGAGGGGATGGCGACAGCATCGCCATTGCCACTGTCACCGTTCCCCCCATCGCCACTGCCACCGTCGCCATCCCTGCCATCGCCACTGCCGCCGTCGCCATCCCTGCCATATCCACTGCCACCGTCACCGTTCCTGGCGACGGCGGGATCAATGGCGATGGCAGGGATGGCGACAGCGGCAATGGTGGCAGTGGGGATGGCGACGATGGCAACGG
>NW_003307562.1:535390-536461 GCF_000143455.1 Volvox carteri f. nagariensis
CCGTCGCCATGCCTGCCATCGCCACTGCCACCGTCGCCATCCCTGTCATCGCCACTGCCACCGTTGCCATTTCCACCGGCACCATTGCAACCATCACCATCCCTGACGTCACCATCCCCACTGCTGCCATTGCCGCCGTCGCCATCCCTGCCATCACAATTGCCACTGTCGCCATCCCTGCCATGGTGATGGCGACGGCAGTGGCAATGGTGATGGCAGGGATGGCGATGGGGGGAACGGCGATGGCAGGGATGGCGATGGGGGGAACGGCAGCAGTGGGGATGGTGACGTCAGGGATGGTGATGGTTGCAACGGTGACGGTGGGGATGGCAACGGTGGCAATGGCGACGGTGGTGACGATGATGGTGGCAGGGGTGACGATGGCAGGTGGTGGCGATGGCGGGGATGGTGATGGCGGCAATGGCAGCGGAAGGGAAGGAGTTTTGTTTGGGCACACTGCAATGATGGGAGCTAATGGGAAACAAGAACAGGCCTGGGCTAGGAGGGTTGTCAGTGTCAATGAGATGTTTGCAGCCCTTGGCAGGTCATGCAGTGGTGTCGTCTGTGTGAGTGTCCGGACTGGTGCATCAGCATTGTTTTTTATCATGTGATGCTCAGGTGATAGCGTTTTGGGTTTCCCGTGCCGGCTTCAGACTGCAACTTCCCATGTATGCTGGCATGCTGCTGGGCATGGAAGTCGATAGAGAGGTGTCAGAGAGAGGTTTCACTTGGAATTCCTTTCAAGGCACATACTAAGTGCTGCTGGCAGGTTCACAGGTGACAGCCTTGGAGCATTTGTCTTACTCGATGCCATAATCAATCCATGAAATTTAGATTAGCTTTAGTTTCATTCTGGACTCTTTCATAGCTGGAACCTTGACGGACTGCATGCTACAATCCAGGTACGGCATGCAGTGGACCGGTGACACTCAAGAAATCCTGCATACACTTCCTTAATCTTAGATGCCATAGTTCTTCCATTTTGTTGTAAGTACAGATTTACAACGATTACTACTGCGCTTGACATTGAGCATCTAACAGCGACTCACTGCCAACACAAAGCGTGACTAC
>NW_003307562.1:536511-537477 GCF_000143455.1 Volvox carteri f. nagariensis
GCCGAAAGGACAAACTCAGCAGCTTTAGTCGCTATTTTAGTCCACAAGACTGGTGTCTTTGTTGTGAACTAAGCCGTGGCGTTGGGCGGAAAGCAGATGTACATAACAGAGGACGGAGAGGGGCTTTAGCTCAGTGGTAGAGCGCGCGCTTTGCATGCGTGAGGCCACCAGTTCAAACCCGGTAAGCTCCAAGAAACAAATGCAGATCGAAGACATTATAACATGTTACTATACTATGAGGGTTGTTTAAATAAAAGGAGATAAATGAGCCTGTGGTCGTATGATTCCATCTCTTAAAACCTCGACTCGATTTTATTGCGCGGTTAGCAGGTACGGGGAATGCACCCCACGATCATGTAACACGCACAGATGCAACACACACACTATACATATAGAATACTCTTGCTGAACATTCAGCCGCCACGTGTCAGGACGGGAACAAGAAGAGAAGCAAAGTAGATGATCTTGTCTTGCACAGAAAAATAGATGTGTATATGATCTATTTATTGTATCATATGTGTATATATATGTGATATGATAAACAATTAAAACACACACATATATATATGTATATTATTTATATTGGTATGGGTGTGCACTCGGTGCTTCATCATATCACTCGATGGTGTATGGGTGATAGGCGACATGCCAGTCCTCTTTCAAAGGACTCATCGAAGTGGAGCATTTATATTTTATCCTCGGGTCCCGATGATCATACCACATCCATCTGCATCATGACATCATGCGTCACGTGACGACTGGCTGACACAGCATGCAGGGATATGTTCACTTCAGTTCATTAGGTAAAGCGCAATCCTACCTGGGTATCCACTTCGATGTTCCCTTCTGAGTGCACGAATTATCTTCATATCATAGTGTCATAGTGTGGATGTGTTACTTCACTTCACAAATCTGATGGACATACATACCCACGCACGAAGTAGTGTCCATTCTGGCGGCCAGTTG
>NW_003307562.1:537531-570987 GCF_000143455.1 Volvox carteri f. nagariensis
TACTGCGCTTGACATTGAGCATCTAACAGCGACTCACTGCCAACACAAAGCGTTGACTACAGATGTTTATGCCATTAGACCTCATTTAAGTGAGCGAGGACAAGAGCTTGCCACAAGGCTGAAGTTTGAGAAGAGGCTTCTTCTCTGTGAGGGCGCCCTTAGGTCCAGTCTGCTGGGCTCTCTTACTGACGATGGTGACAATGAAATCTTCCAATGTGACTGGGAGGCACAGGAGCAGACCAATATTTTCAAGCTGCTCGGGCTGGGTGAGTCACGGGACTGTGTTGACCAGGTCCACATTGCCGGCGGCCACATCATGACTCTGTACTCGTCATCACAGAACTTTGTTACCTGCTTCTATCTGTTATTCTGACATGTATGCTAGCTATTTACCGCCGTCAAGGGTTGCAGTCCGATGCTGCTGCATGATAACTAACGTAATGTTTCATTGTTCTTTGCCCCTCTATTTGTTTTCAATGCAGATGTATTTTAGCTCTTGAGTGTCGAGGAGGCAGAGCAGTGTCTTGAAGCTGTTTCAAGCAGCAGCCGGACCCCATGACCAATGGATGTCGAGCGCTGGACCAGATCACCTAGCAGCAAATCAGAAAGTGAGTTCCTGTCAAAATTTGTGTTGGTTTCATTTCAGGGTTACAAATAGGCTGGTTGGGTGCTCACCAAGAATGCATGGTTTTGCGACATCGTGTTAATTGTGTGCTTCAGTATAGCAACCTGTCCATTTTTACTCCACTAAGCCTATATGTCTATAACTAACTGACTGACACATGTCCCGCTGCTGTTGCAGTCAACCACCTTGGACATGGTGAAGCAGTGGGCGACAGATGTGGGCGGTGGAGATTACAACAGCCATGATGACAGCAAAGGCCACCTCAAAGCGCAGCCGTTCTGGACCTGATGTCGTCTTGACTGAAGCGGATCATGGAAACAAAGGCGAAGGGGAAGGGGGGCAAGAAACGACGGTGGTAATGGATGCACGTTTATTTTGGGGTGGATGCACATGCAATGTGATGGACAGCTGCATTGTCTTCTTTTGTGGAGGTGCCTTTTCTTAGGGCTGAAGGCACGTTCGTATCACATGGTGGACAGGGTCTTGAGACGGCTTGGCTTATAAGCAAATCCGTATTAAGACACTGTTCATCATGTGATAAGAACACGCCTTACTAGTTAGGATTGGAGGCGCGTCCATATGGCGCGATGGACATTATGAAAAAGCTTAATTTGGGTCTGAAAGGGGCCTTCATATCACGTGATGTATATGTTTCATTTTATGGAGACGGCTTCTTTTTGGACTGAAAGGGCCCTTCATATCACGTGATATATATGTTTCATTTTATGGAGACGGCTTCTTTTTGGACTGAAAGGGCCCTTCATATCACGTGATGGACATGGGCTCGTTTTATGGAGACCACCTTCATTTTGGACAGAAGGGGTATTCAAAGCGTAAGGGACGTTCATTCTGAGCTACCTTCATTATGTAATGAAGTGGTCCTCATTCTAAATTGACCCGGGGCCCTCGATTTGGTGTGGAATGAAGGGTACCTTCATGAAGGTATGAAGGGTCTTCATTAAGGTGTGAAATGAGTGTGAATCGCATATAGAATGAAGGCTCCAGGTTCCCAGAGTGCAACTGGCCAATTATTCCATTTCTTCCAGGCTCAGACCCCCATTTATTCCCAAAAAAGTAATATATTACCAAAAAAATAAACACTGGTGTCACTGCGGTGGGAGATGTGCTTTGTTGCAGCAGTACTGATGGTGTGGGAGCTAAGCTTGCACCGGCGGAATCGTCAGCACTGCCTGCGGGCTCCACACGAATCACATCCATCCCGGGTGCATGCCGCATGGACAGTGCGGCAGACCGCAAGCCGGAATGCCCGTGCGGGCAAAATGGTAACGCAAGCTGAGTGAAGTTCGGTGTTGTCTGTGATGTTTATCCCTGAAGCGCCTCGGCAATTCGCCCCACAGTCGCGAGCTTCATCATGGCACACCACAAGTCTTCGGAGGCCCAGTGCATTGGCCAAAGTAAATGTACGAACAAGCAGCTTGTGTATTTCATATAGAAATGAAAGCAAATTTGTTGGCCTGCTGGTGGCATGTCGGATTGCTCATGCCGGCAAATGGTAACACAAGCTGGGTGTTTGAGTTATCATACGCCGTCACCTAAGAATTTAAATATGAGATACGCGGCAGCTGTCGGGATGAAATTTATACCGAGAATATTTCATCTGATTACCTTGCCCTGTGTGCAGGGGATGACGGTTGCCAGGGGATTGAGAGAGGACACAATGGCCGTGAGCTCCTCCCGCTGAGCGTCATTCAGCATATCCGTCTTGTTGAGAACCATAAACTCCGCACATATGCGTCACATGAAGTAGCGTTCTGTTGGAAAGTGACGGATACTCGTATATAAGAGAATGGTGACCAAAAGCAATAGGATCCGGTTTGCTGTGACTTAACAGTGTTGCGTTGGAAACATGGGCATGTACACACACATACACATCTTCAAGAGCATAAATACAACGATAAAGCCGCAGCTGTCTCCTTGACCCTTGCAACCCCCCAAAACATAATGCTACCTGCCTTGCGTTTACCTCCCCTACACCTTCCCTAATATGGCGTCCTCTACCTTCATAATAATGATTTCGGCAGTTTGTTAACGTATCCGGTATTGTTTGGCCTCCATCTGGTCCCAACTCACTCGATTTGCTCCACCAGCAGGTCCACTACCGGCCTCAGCCCCCCCCCCTCCCCGAGGTCGGGCCGCTGAGCCTAACATGCATGAGTCGACCACTCCTGTGACAGCAGCTGCTGCTGCTCCACGTTCAAGGACGCTTCCCGATCCTGGCTGCAACTTCTATATCTCATGCTTAAACACGGACAGCTGCAACTTCACCTCCTCGAAATCGATCTGTGGATGGCAATCGTGCCTGTGCTTCGTCTCGTTCAGGCAATCCATGAAGTAATCCCTCAGCGCCTCAAACACCACCCCACCCCACTCATCCACCTCCTCCTTTTCGGGGTACTCAACGGTATCAAACAGTGCCAGTGCCAGTGCTGCTATTAGGAAACCATCGATCGAGATATTTGACGAGATTCCTGGGGAACTCCTCGAAGAGGTTGTGCATGATAATCTGGTGACTCAGGGACATTCGACAGGGGGTTGACCATGAAAGGATCTGAACCCCGTCGTCACCATAAGGTGCCAAAAGGACTTCAGGGCAGGAGTTGTTGTTACAGGGTGGTACAGCTACACCAGTGGCCCCCTTTCCTGAGGCAATTCCCTGCTCGCCCCAGCTAGAGGGGCACCCTAATCCATTCACCCCATCCGACTTCAAAATCTACTCATTGGATTTGGCACCTCACCACCAGCATCCAACCAAATCTAGCGGATCTACAGCGCCACAACTTATTTCATGGTCAGCTTGCAAGCTTCTGTTATCACGTCCTTCACCATCCATAAGATGAGGGGCCACACAACTCACACTCTGAGGGGACAGCAGGTGGATTTGAATCGGGGATCTCCGGGAGCAGAAGTCAGGCCTGGGATTGTGTGCTGCCCTGGGTGAACATGCCGAAAGAATAAGCAATTTGCTGAAGATCATGTATAGCATAGCCCGCATGGAACTAATCCCTGATATGCCAAATTCCACAATTGACCAAGTCAAGTGATGCGGCAGCTGCAAGTCATGATCACCAGTACAGTCGCTAAACCTGTGATACTTTATCAATGAAAACCGTCGCCGAATTGTGTACAGGTGGTCGTCAGTCTTTTACATAGTCAAACACAGAGTTCAAGTCGAGCCGCAATAGAGGCTGCAAATCACGTCTTTTGAATGGATGGATGAATGGTTATTACAAGCCTCACAAGGTTGTATGGTCCAAACGAACTAACTCGAAGCAATGCTCATGATGAGCCGGATAAACAATACATATGTCCACCTGGGTGTACCGATATACACAACAGTTTCATACATGGACATACCGTGCAGTGACATGTTGCTTATATATGTTGAAAGCAACAAATCCAGGAAGTGTAAGCGAATGCATGTATGGGCGATCCGAGGCAGTCATGCAGTTCGTCGCACGGTGGCGGACTACTGCTGAGAAGAAGAAGATGCTTGTACACAGCAAAGGCGTAACCCGGGATGCTCAGATTGGCCTTGCATCGTTACAATGCCCCCCGCTCAGCAATTGACGTCCACGGCCATTATGTCGAGCGTCAGAGCCATCCCATCTCACGCATTGTGCGCTGGTTTATCCATATCACTATGGAATCGTCAAGTTACGATAATTACTGATTGCCAGAAGCAAACTGCCGACCTGTAGTTTATATCGGAAGTTGCGTGGCCCCGTCTCGATACCATTGTAACACAGCAAAAGTGTAAACCGGATGCTTGAGTTGGCCTTGTGTCATTACGTTGCCTAACACTTAGCCTCCTTCGTAGTCGAGGGCCTCTCCTCCCACAGCCTTGCAACCCAACCCTTCCGCAGACAAGTCGGGTGTCGGCTTCCTTGAAGCCGGATAAAGGCGGGGCCCCCTGCATCCATACAGGCCGGTAGCTAGCGCGGCATGTGTGACAATTGATGGGTAGTGTCAACGCGGTGGGAGATGTGCTTTGTTGCAGCAGTGCTGATGGTGTGGGAGCTAAGCTTGCACCAGCGGAATCGTCAGCACTGCCTGCGGGCTCCACGCGAATCGCATCCATCCCGGGTGCATGCTGCATGGACAGTGCAGCAGACCGCAAGTCGGAATGGTAACGCAAATGTTAACGCAAGCTGGGTGAAGTTCGGTGCTGTCTGTGATGTTTATCCCCGAAGCGCCAGCGGCCTCAGCAATCCGCCCCACAGCCGCAACTGTGGGGCAGCTTGCATATTTCATAGAGAGATGTAAGCAAATTTGTCGCCCTGCGGGTGGCAAGTCGGAATGCCCATGTGGCCCCCGGGCAAATGGTGACTTCTGTGCTCCTGTCTCCCTTAACCGTCTTCTCGTGCCATGGCCCTTACACTGCAGGAGAACTCAGCCTCAGCCAACCACGGCCACGCGACTGCGGCTCACCAGCCGCCACACAACTACCGCGCGACCAACACACCCCTACAGGGCAACACGCGCGCGACAGAACAGCACAAAACGCGAGCCTAAGGACCGCCCAAAAAGCCACCTGAATGAGACTCACGCACCATGAACGAACTACCAAAGAAAAGAAAAAAAGGGGGGGGCCCCTGGACTGAACCAGCAACGAGCCCTAGCCAACCGGGGCTCCCCAAGGCCGCAGTGCGGAGCTAGAAAGGCGAAAAACGCGATGAAGAAACCCTCCCCAACCCTCCTTCTGTCGACTCGCCGACTTTCCAGCCGCCCCTCAGTGGGCGTCTGCCGCTGGCCCACTGCTGGCCGAGCCCGGCGTGGAGTTGTCTGCAATTGACCAGCATTAAGGAAAGGGGTGGTTGGAAGCGAGGGGGTAACCAACGAATACCACGGGGGAAGGTGGGTGGGGAATAGTTAACTGCAAGCTGAAGCTCTACTGAGTGAAAGGCAGAATGCCTGCAACGAAGGAGCTGAAGCGTGATATACTCGCCACTCGAATACGGTTGTACGACAGTCGCACAGAACCAAACTTAGAGGCTATGACAGCTTCGCTCCGTCGCATCTAAGTCAACAATTCTGTGCTCCTATCTCCCTTAACCGTCTTCTCGTGGCTCTGACTCTGACGTACTTGCTAACCGTGCTTGGAATGGTGGAGACGGGAAGTAGGGAGACCGGCTGCCATGGCCCTTACACTGCAGACCGAAGAGATACCCGTTCATTGGCGAGGCCAAGGCGGCGGGAGACCTCCAGTTTGGCCGCAGTGTCGCACCGCGTGTAGTGCTGTACCATGGCATCTGTGCGCCAGCAGCCATGTGCCTTGCGCAACTCTGCCGGCACTCCACGGTCTGCACCTATGCCCATGGAGTGCGCCTTGATGTGATGCGTGATGCCTGCCAGGGATACCATTCTCAGTAGCCGTGTGCGGAAAGCCGCGTACGACAAGGAGTGCACTGGTGCCTCCCATGTGCCAGTCAGTGGGCCCGAGAGGTATCCACCACGCTGCATCCATTGGACTGGTCTGAGAAGCGGTCCCACATCTACATCTGCTGTCGATGGTCTTCTGCAGTAGCCACCTTGCGCCAGCAGGCGTTCTGTAAGTCCGACGGGACAGCAGGGACCTCCAGAGTGTGCAATGACAACCCAGTGGCCTCGCATCAGCTGGTCCGTCTTCGAACGAGGAATGGAAATCTCCATGTGGGATGCTGAAATTAGAAGATCTTCGTGCACGCAAATTTCTGCGGCATCATCAAACCGGAGAAAACCGCCAAACATGATGGCCACCGCGGCCACCATCATTGAATAATCTAGACGCACCTCAGGACCTTCCACTATGCAGGCCAGCGCTGCGATGTCTTCTGGCTCCAAGGCATCACGCGCTGCAGCGGTTTACCATGGAGCCGCTTTTCCGCTAAAGTCCGGACGATGCCACATGCAGTGTGATCTGTGGGCGTTGCTTTTCCTGCCATGCGGAAGTAGGTGCTGATTGCCACACTAGCCAGGCGAACACGGCCGGGCCCAACACCATCAGCCTGAGACGTGTTCAGCAGGGACAGCAAGTAAAGAGCTACCAGCTCTCCAGGAGTGGAATAGATGTCGCCCGGAAAATTGTGAGCCTCCCACCAGCAGCGATACTGGCGCCACGTGGCGGCATACTCCTTAGTAGTCCTGGCCACCAATGATTCTGGTGCCTCCTGCGCCAGTTGTGTGGCGAGGGCTTGGAGGTCGGCGGTGGCGTCGTCCCCCAGGGGCCCCAACAAGGCCCCTGCACATGCCGCTAGATCTGCGGGAGGCGGGCGACCAGGTCAGCGGGGACACGGATGCGTGTTTTGCTGGGGCCGGAAAAATCTAAGAGAAGGGCCAGGGTGGGCCAAGCCGATGCACCTTTAAGGGTCGCGTTGCCGGGACCCGGCAGGAATAGGTCCGCTGCCTGGCCTAACATCATGACCTCGTGGATGAAAGGTTCAAACCAGACGCCGTCTGCAGTGATCCTGGCCCACCAGTCCCTGGTCAGCCAGTACTGTGCGATCAGGCACACGCGGGCCTTGCATGCCTTTGCATGCAGCAGCACCTTAAGGATCCGGCTGAAAGAGGGATTGGCCCAGCAGCTGCGGCCCCATGCAAAGCGGAAAGCATCCACCCTTGCAGTGTCCGGCGTGAAGAACCTCGAGTAGTACACGGGGAGCTGTCGGTTGGTATGTGAAGCGAACAAATCTATATCGAAAGGCCCCCACTTGGCGTCCAGCGAGCGAAAGACGGCGGGTTGGAGCATCCAGTCGTCTGTGTCCTTCAGTTTTGACAGGAAATCGGCAAGTCTATTTTCTTCCCGGGGCCGCCACTCGGCCTGCAGGCGGATGTTGTGCTCGAAGCAAAATTCATGCAGCTCGCATGCCACCGTGTAGGAGTTGTCAGCTTCTGCGGAACCCTTGTTGATGATGTTTGCAGTGTTGAGGTTGACCTTAACTGCCCGGCCCGTGGGGCTATTGAAGGACTGGATGGCTAGGAGGATGGCGCGGAGCTCCTGCGGTGTGGATCCCATCCTGCTAGCTTCCGTCTGCCAGCTGCCTCTGGCCACTGCGAGCTTGCCGTCTAGAACCGTCCAGGCGCCCCAGCCGCCTAAGGAAGCTGCAGACTTGCCAGCCGCATCACAAAAGATCAAGATCAAGGAATGCACCTGGGTGGGAACCCATAGGTGATGACGGCCGTTAAATTTATCGAAGGATTTCAGCCAGAAATCTAGCTCCTCACGCGCTGCTGGGGACAAAGAGGGGTGGGACCCCCACGTTGATCATGAGTCGATGAGCTTGCCCAGCGCACGGGTTCACAGCCGTGACCAGGGCCCGAAGGCCCAGGACATCGAGAGGATTTGCCCTTTAAGAGAAGCGAGAGCCTTCACAGGTACTTTATGACCACTGAGTGTCACGCGGATTGCAATAAGGAGTTTGTCCCTCTTATCCTCCGGAACAACAAAGCCCCCTTCCGCAGTGTTGATGAGCATTCCCAAGTAGCGGATTCTCTGCTGAACCATGCCGAGCATGGATTTTTTCCGGTTGACTAAGAAACCGAGGGCTTCACCACCACAGCCCGCTGTGCTATCAGCCGGTCTGCGTCCTGGTCGGCGTGGGCTTGGTTGTCGATGTAACCAGTGCAGCGCCATCCGTGTGCACGCCAGGGGTGCATGACCTCGTGCATGAGCCCAGCACGCGGATGCTAGGCCGAAAGGTAGCTGGGTGAAGACGTAAAACACGCCCCGCCAACAAAATCCCAGGTATTCCCAGAAGGATGGGTCGATGTCTAGATGGTGGTAGCCGCGCTTGAGCTCGATAGTGAACATAAAATCATTTGGGAGCAGCCAGCTGGGCACTGCCTTGAGGTCTTCATAGCAAAACTCCGGAAAAGAAAGATTTTGTTCACCGGGCACCCATCCCAAATGAGCCGACACTAAGTCGTTTGCTGAACCACACCCAAGGGGCAGACCACATGCGGTTGTGTCGGCCAAACTCTAGCCATGCCAGAGGCCACCAATCCTGCGACTGGTCGGTGAAGGCTGCGTGCTCGTTAGCAGAGGCGTGATTCTGGCCGGACAAGGGTGGGGGTGAGGACCCCTTCTCCCACCGCAAGGGAAAAACGCTGATAATCCAAGATAGAACAAGAGTGTTGGTCACCCACGCTTTCCACGCGGGTAGGCAACGCCGGAGCCTGCCGTGCATCTGAGCAGGTGCCGGGAGCTGTGAGCACGGGACCTCGGGGGGTGACTGGTCGCCACCGGAGAGCGTGGCTACGTATTCACCTATCTCGTCACCCCAGGGCCCATGCTGTTTGTTGGGCCCACCTTTCACGTCATCGGCGGAACGCACTGGTTGTTTTCTGTGCAGAATAGGCGCGGTGTTGGCAGGTGCTTGGGTGACAACCGGGCGTCTTGCTTGGCCCGATTGAACTGCTAGCAGTTTATCTGGCTGGGTATCACTTGACAGGTCTGCTACTGGCTCGTGTGTGGCGCTGGAGGACCTCTGTTGCCCAAACTGCTGGGCGTTTCTCTCCAGCGAGTGTTGCACGTCCTTGATTATAGCTGGGTCGAACTCTATGTCCTCACTAATCAGACTGAGAAAGGTGTCCATGTCGGTGTCGGCCATGATGCGATAGTAGTGATTGTGCTGTCCCTTATGCAACTGTGAAAACAAAGCGAAACGAGACGAATGGCAGAGGCAAGGCACACCAAGGGAAGGAGATCGCTACAAGGAGTACATGGACGCGGACCCAAACCGCTAGGAAACGAAAAGCGAGACGACGGCTAGATTACAACAAAGGACGTCCTTCTTCACCGGCTGGCGGGCCACCCCGCCACGGGAACGCCTGAAAGACGGCTTGCACTCTCACTACGAGTCAAGAGCGAAATAGCAAACGGACTCAGTCTCTGACAGACAAGACTGCTGGCCAGTCGGCCCGAACGTCTGAAAGCAACGACCGCCGATGGTCCCATTGGAAGATAAGAAAACCGAACAACGTTGTTCATGCCACCGAACCTCGGGTGCACTCGGCCTGTGCCTGCCGCAATACAAGCCGAGTGCACCCGAGGTTCGGTGGCATGAAAAACCGGGCAAATAAGGATGCACACGGGCGTGTTTATGAACTCCGCAAAGATTCTGGGTCCTCCATCAACATAAGCAGCAAAGCGACGACGAGGACGAAGCGCATGCGGGCGCGCAAAAAGAAGAGGCCAACGCGCACGTGGGCGCACCACGAACAATTGAACACCAAAGCGCGCGTGGGCGCGGCCAACTAATCATGATTTTTTTCCCAAACGACGGCGCGTGGGCCTATGTGTGGTGCGTCAACGGCGCCTCTTCTAATCTCGCGAGTTGCGGCCAAGGTCATCCTCGCGCCTCCTGGTGTTATATCTAGGGTTGTGCCGACCATTAGAAATAGAATTCTAACGTAGAATAATTCTAATGAGAAATCACCCTATAAATGAGAAGGGCCTGCTTCTGGGATTAGAATGAGAAAGCTGTACGACAGCCTGGATCCTGCATTAGAATCGCCAGAAATAGAGGCTTGTGCATTATAATACTTGCACATTAGTACCTTACCTACAGATGTTACTCCGGGTCAGCTATGGCAGATCAAGCGGACAAGCCTGACACAAAGCAACCTGACCATCAGCCCGACAACATTGAAGTTTACAAGTATGGTGACAAGAATTTAGACGCCCCTGCCTACGCTAACGTCCTCAAAGAAGCTAAGGCAAAGCAGCGCGCGTCGTGGTGGGTTCGTTTCAACATCCTGCTGACAACTGGCGCTGTGTGGCTCCAATGCGTCCGCTGCAACAAGATCCTTAGCGCTAAGAACCCGTCACAAGTTTGCTCTCAGCAAGTCAGAGCATGCGATAAGAAGCTGATGGAGGCGGCTGCAGGAGGCTCCAGAATGCCTCCCTCGCCCAGCCCGCAGCCTGGGCCTTCCACCACCCCCTCCACCGCTCCCCCTGCTGCTCCCTCCAACGATCCGTCCGCCGGCCTGTCCGCTGGCCCCTCCGCTCCTCCCGGCCCCTTTGCCGGGTTTGAATTTAGCGTACTGGTGTCTGTATCCGTCTGGCGCCCTCCGTTTGGGCCTGAGGGCCGTTGTGTACCCCTGAGTACTTGGGACTCTCGTTCTATTGAGGTTCCTGACGCAGATTGTTGGGTTTGAATTTAGCGTACTGGTGTCTGTATCCGTCTGGCAACTGGATGGAAATAACAACACTTGGCAAGGTTAGCTTTGCATTCTAAGGGGGAATATATGGCCAAGAGGTACACCTTTCTGGGTTACGACCCCCGCCATCGACTTTTGGCATAAAAAAAATTGGAAACGCCTGGATAACCATGAGCCGCCATGTGGGCATGGCGGCTCATCGCCCGCCCGCCATCGACTTTTGGCATAAAAAAAATTGGAAACGCCTGGATAACCATGAGCCGCCATGCCCACAAATTTTCAGTTACCGTAGTGCTACTTATAGTTCGTGCTACAATAAAATCGGGAGGCACCGCGAATATGTAGCACGTACAAATTCTAAGGTATCCCAAGGGACCACAGCCCCGAAATATCGTACCCTCCGAAGCCGGTCGATCAAACTTCGCAAAAACTAGCTATAGGATTTCAAGGCGGAAATCAGCTCTTAAATACACAAAATATA
Organism: Volvox carteri f. nagariensis; assembly: GCF_000143455.1. Taxonomy (NCBI): domain Eukaryota; kingdom Viridiplantae; phylum Chlorophyta; class Chlorophyceae; order Chlamydomonadales; family Volvocaceae; genus Volvox; species Volvox carteri. The sequence continues at coordinate 548,796 of NW_003307562.1, forward strand.
GTCATAAACGTAGGACATGAACAACGCTGGAAAACGTGCAAGACAGGCAACCCTGCTTCAATGCGGGATGAAACCGCTAGCACCAAACGCTCCGGTGAGCGACCGAGCTGGATTTGCACCAGTTAGGCTTAATGATGCTGTTGTCGAGGCCCAGCGTGAGCGAATGGAGCACGAGGAGGTTGCTAGGCGCGAGCGCAATGCGGTCAATGCTATGGCAGCTGGCGAGGCGAGGCTTGCGCTCACACCGCAGCCTGGCATTCGATCTGTTGGACATCCTCTTCAACAAATCCCAAACACTGTATTGGCCTGGCCGGTTGGTTATTAGGTCGTTGCCACTGGTACTGAACTGTACGATCGGTCCAGAATTTGCTAGGGTGTTTCCAAAGTGCGAAAATGGTGAGAGACCATGAGCCTAAGAGTTCCCGGTGGAGGGAGACTGACTGGAAGCTGCAGTTTAAAAAGCCCCGAAATTTGTATCATGCCCGCAAAATCTGGTCCGGCCTTCCCCGAAATTCAAAGGGCACGTACAAATTTCAAAAAGTTTTTTCACCCCTCCCCGAACAAAGCGATCACGAACTATAAGTAGCACTACGGTAATTCTTCACGCTGGGTGAAAAGATAGCAAAGTAATTCTCATTCTCATTCTCATATTCTAATTTACTTCTAATTAGAAATGATATGAGAAGGATTTTCCTTCTACGGTTAGGAACAACGCTAGTTATATCCGATGCTGCCGTGTACTCCACCTCCTCTAGAGCCGCCTGCACCACCTCCGCCTGAGCTATGGCCACCTGCACCCCCACCCGAGCGGCTGGCAGCATGCTTTAAGGCTTGCTCCTTAACTCCCTCCACCAGTTTCCTGGGCTTCGTCTTGTCACAGAACTTGTCCTCGTTGCACAGAATGCTGAAGCCGCTTCTGACCAAGTTCTTACCACCATTAAAGTCCTGGCTACACTATGTAAGGAACAACCGCAGCAGCAGCAAGGTACGGTCACCCAGGATGGCGCCAATTTGGCGAATAGTTAACTGCAAGCTGAAGCTCTACTGAGTGAAAGGCAGAATGCCTGCAACGAAGGAGCTGAAGCGTGATATACTCGCCACTCGAATACGGTTGTACGACAGTCGCACAGAACCAGACTTCGAGGCTCCGATCGCTTCGCTCCTTCGCATCTAAGTCAACAAACAAGCTGGGTGTTCAAGTTATCATACGCTGTCATCTCAGAATTCAATTATGAGATACACGGCACCTTTTGAGATGAAATTTAGCCCGAGAGGCGTTGATGTGACTTTGAGCTCGGTCAATTGAGGCAGCCAAAGTTGTTTGTGCTCATTTGTGCTCATACGATTTTTGTTGGCTACAGGCGAGATACCTTGCGATAGAGATTGCTCTATATTACCAATAACGCGTTTCATCCGGGCGAGATATTATGTTTGGTCAGTTACACACACACGGACACACAGACACGGCCACATGCACACACACACACACATGGACATGGGCAATCCTACAGGTCGGGGTCCCCCTGGGCGCTTCGCGCTGGGGCCCCTCCCAAAATGCCTAAGGTAAGGGACTGCTGTTACAATGCTGCTGTCGCGCCGTCCGCGACGTTGTGTAACTAGCTAGCTAGGAGGCTTCATGCATAGTTGAAACTGCCTTGCAGATGTTGTGCACCGAGACCATCCATACACCAGTAATGATAATAGCAGTATCCACACGAACTATAAACCGCCATGCAACGAATGCATATATTAATGACAATACTCAAATATGTCCCAGCCAACGCGACACCAGCAGCTATAAACTCATGAAGTTTCACGCCGGCTGGCGGATGCATGTGCATGGATGAATAATTGAACGGTAGGGCATTACTAATTATAATGTCGAAACAGCAGGTGAGGTGTCATAAGCGCTCATACCTGAACAGCTACTGATTATAGTTGCACAGATTGGTAAATGAGGTGATCCATTCACCCCATCTGTCACCGAAAATTAAGGGTGCGTGCCGAGGAAGCATGTCGCAACCAGGCATGGCCATGGGCTGTGTATGTGTGTGAAATAGGGAGTGTAGCTCAACCCGTGGCACTACTACCATGGCAGTCCCTGCCTTCCCTGATGATTTGGGCCGCCCTCATCCTACTGTCCATTTCAACAAAGTCAGTAACTTTTAAATGTTCGGCAACCACCACCATCTAGTGGAATCTGCCGGATCAACGGCGGTGGCCAATCCACTCCCAGTTGTTTGGTTCGCAGGTCACTATAATCCGGTCCATCACCGTCCACTCGCATGTGGGAATGCATCAAAGCGCTTACGAAGTCACTCGTTGCCGGGATTAATCCTAGAACCTTCCGGGCCACTGTGCAGATTTGCTGTGTCTGGAGCGCTTATGTATGAACGTATGCTAGGCCAGTAAAAGCGGAACGAGACAAACATACATCCAGAGCGAGGTTAGCTCAGGCTCTTCATCAAGCATGCATGTGCACACGACAATGCACAATCGCCATGCGCTCTACATTCATCAACATTCCAGTCCGTGCTAATGCAATAATATAACCATTTATACTTGTATTGCACATGTGTAACACAGTGAAGGCGTAACCCGCGGCCGGGATTCTCAGATGGGCCTTGCGTCGATACTTTACCCCTGCTACTAGTAGGCAATGGACATTCTCGGCTAATATTACGAGCACAGGGACCATCCCACCTCACGCTTTTGGCGTTAGTTTAACCTATATACCATGGTAAAGCCGTCTACGGTACCTACTGTTTGTCAGAATCGAACCGCCGACCCGAAATTTATAACAGAACGTACAGTCCAGTCTCGAAATTGTTGCAACACAGCAAAGGCGAAATCCGAGATACTTAGGTATGCCTCGTGTCGTTACAGCATAATTATCTCGTGGGAAGACGCGGGAGGGTGGAATTGGTTGTACAAGCGCGTGCTGGTAGAGGGGGGTGCTGGCAGGCCTAACATGATGTACGATATAACAGGTAAGCCCCGGCCGTACACGCAGGATATGCCGTATCTACCTTTTTAGAACCCACCCGGGGTACCCTGTTGTGATAGTCGTCATCACGTTTGCAGCTTTGACGTAAAAGCAATATCCGAACCTGATCACATTGATGGTGGCATGGGTCTTGTACCACCCGTCGCTGTTGAGTGAGATGCAGGACGAGATCGCATTGCATGCGGCAGCAGCTGCGTAGATGGAGGTCTGCCAGCCAATGTCATTAAAGTTATGATCCACGTCTGGGAACGCGAAGTAGCCGTTTACGGGGGGGCAAACTGCATGGGCAACGATGAGAATATGTAGGCAAGTAGGCAAGTAATTAGCAAGGAGTAGGCAAGAATACACAAGATCGAAGAGGTTTTCGCACGTACAGCAGCAAGCCTAGCTATAGCAAACCTAACATGGTCATTCAGAACATTAGACAAATCGTCTTTGAAGGACAAGGGATCTGAAACCACGTCACTTCGGCTCCAACGAGACACGCACCGTCGCGATTGTTCTCTAGCACTGTGGAAGCTTCCTACAATGCTCACCAGTAGTGCCTGTGAGCGATAGCATATTTGGAGTTTGATCCCTGGTGTAAAAGCAGATTCCTTTGTTCACAAAGTTTACGGAAGACTGATTCTTGTACCAGCCGTCACTGTTGAAGCCTGCGCACGATGGGTTACTGAGGCAGGTACTGGCTGCACTGTAGAAACTGACGTGTCCAAGATCGTCAAGGTTGTGGTCCACATCGGGGTAGGTGGTAAAACCGGTAATCTGTGGGCAAGCTGCATTGCATTCATTGGCACAATAATGCAAGGCACAGCAGGGGGGCACTCAGCTGCATGCAGTATGTATGAGTATGTAAGTCTAGGTGTTATTTCAAACCGAAGTTTGAACCCCCCAAACCTTAAGTTAGGAAACTATTGACCGGTGCATTTTATCGTCGAAAACAGCGTAGAATTGCCTCCTTGTTGAGCGAGGGCCAGCGGTCCGAGTCGCAATACTCCCCGCCGGACGAACAGGCCACAACCAACAGACGACTAAATTTAAATTTGAACAGACGAAGTAAGGCACGCGCTGTATTGATTGCTCCATCTTACCAGTCGAGGATGCAGCTGCAAGGGCTGTTTGCTTGACATAAAAGCAACCTCCGGGCGACGCCCTATTGATATTTGCCTTCAATTTTAACCAACCGCCATCGTTGAATCCCTGACAACAGTTGTTGTTTTTGCACGACATAACTGCTTGTGATGCAGGAATCACATGGTCGTAGTCGTCGAAGTTATGATCCACATCCTTGAAAGCAATAAAGCCCAGCGATGTGTAATCCTGGCACACTGCGGAGGCACAAAGGATGAATGCAGCGGTCCGTCCACACACAGCGGTTCAACAAAACATCATGTATTGGTTCGTAAGGAAATTTCACTACATGCAGGGCACCTGCTCGGCACCTGCTCGGCACCTTGCTTCTTAGTGCTTCTTATGTCTAGGGTGGTGGCTGGGGCTTATAGACAGACCCCGAGCATAAATGAAGCAAGCTGTTTGCTGACCAGCGCGGGCAGCAGGTGTGTAGGACGTACGTCAGACGTACAGCAAGCAGAGGCGCGGACGCCGGCAAGCAAGCATGAACGCTTCTATATATTAGACGTGTATTACACATGCACAGCTTCATTTTATGTTGGCTCGTCGGCGCACACGCATACAACATCATCAGCTGAGATACCGCAACTACACACACTCGCAAAGCAGGCAGGTATATACAGCAAAAGTGCATGATATGTGGTCGGTGTATGCATATATGCATGCATGCCGTCAAGGGATGCTATGATAACGGAAAAAAAACAGGAGCGGAAGGGGGCGGCTTTAACGACGCAAAGCCCATCTGAGCATCCCGGGTAGAATGATTGATGCCGCTGGCCGTATTGTGTTGCATGATTACGCTGATATCTTTGCATTCTGTCCCTACTAACCAATAACCGGTTACGGTATTCGGCAGAAGAGCAGCGTCGGCAGCAGCAGCATGCACCTGGCCCTCTACTTTTCCTTTCCCAAATGGCACTTGGGTTCCTTTACCAGCACTTGGGTTCCCTTTGTAAAGGCAAACTCCATTTAGTGGCTGGGGATTGGAGACCATGATCTTCAGGTACCCTAACTTATGGAAGCCACCGCTCCCACGGTTTGAAACGCACTGTGATACCAAAGTATTATGCCAGGCCATGTTCTGGGTACCACTGAAATTGAAATCCACAATGTCATAAAGGATGTCATCGTTGTGGTTAACTTTATCCCAGGTCAACACTGTCCATCGACTAGGGGCACTTTACCTTCCACCATCTGGCAAGTGAGATAGAGGCATACGTATGTATTACCAACACGCACACGCACACGCACACGCACACGGCACACGCACACGCACACGCACACGCACACGCACACGCACACGCACACGCACACGCACACGCACACGCACACGCACACGCACACGCACACGCACACGCACACGCACACGCACACGCACACGCACACGCACACGCACACGCACACGCACACGCACACGCACACGCACACGCACACGCACACGCACACGCACACGCACACGCACACGCACACGCACACGCACATGCACACGCACACGCACACGCACACGCACACGCACACGCACACGCACACGCACACGCACACGCACACGCACACGCACACGCACACGCACACGCACACGCACATGCACACGCACACGCACACGCACACGCACACGCACACGCACACACACACGCACACGCACACGCACACACACACGCACATGCACATGCACATGCACACACACATGCACACGCACACACACATACAGTGTAGACCATACCAAACTTAATGACGGGCAGGAAAGCATGCAAGGGTCCCTATCCATTATACCAGTGCAATATCAGCACACCCTTAAACGAGTTACAGACATGCATACTTACTCGTCGTGACCTTGGTGTAAATGCAAACACCCGATGCCGGAGATGTCGGTGTGTAAGCATACTTCATGCAGCTGGCCAAGTTCCCCGAGCTGGAATCCATGTACATGTTAAAGGCCTTGCACCTGCTATCGGTAGTGCATCGGCTGGCTGCTGTCTCGGTGGTAATTAGCCCCACACATGCCAGGTCATCACCCTGATGATCCATATCAATGGCAACAGTGTAGCCCGCGATTGGAGGGCACGCTGCACGTGGGACGGTGTTGATTGCACACATGGCAGCGGCAGGTAACAATTGTACATGTGTTGAGAGGGTTACTATGCTACTCTTCGAATTGGCAAGAACAGGATCAGGAGCATGCAGGAGAACTGCTCATGGCTGGACTGAGTACGGGAATTAACAGAGAACAACGCATACATAATGAAGGTGAGGGCTATTGTCGATCATCAGAAAAACCATTCCTTAAGGAAGAGTAGTTTTGCAAGCGCATAATTGCAGATTCTAATCCGGGTTGGAATGAGAACTGGTCGCAGGAGCTGTAAGAAGGGGACAGGGCTGACAAATTTGTCATACAACCATAAAATCATAATCCTACGGGATCTCAATAACCAAATTCCTACGGGATATGCCGGGGGGCGCCCAAAGACGTTCACTCGAGAGGGGGAGGAATGTAAGAAGGGTTCAGCTCCCTAGGCATCACCCTGAGTACTCTTTGCCTTGAGCGGTGATTGGACGGTGATCGACATGATCCACTACAATTTGAATTTGAAAAAAAACAGGATTATATTTTGGGGTATATTTACTAAATATATGGGCCGGCTGCTTTCCAGGCAGTACTGCACATCCATTACATACCTCGGTAATAGCAGATTCCTGCCAATGGTCGCACAGGCCCAGCTATGCGCTTAATACAGCCCCAGATAGCATTGTTGGATACAAATGAGTTAAAAGCTTTGCACTCGCTATTGGAAGAACAGGCCGCCGCGACACTCTGCTGGCTCATTACACCGCACCCAATATCATCCGTTGTGTGGTCTACGTCGACCATGAGTGAATAGCCTGAGAACCTGCTGCAGGCTGCAAGGGATGAAGTATGTATTCAGGCAAGTGAGATAGAGGCGTATGTATGTATTTATGCACATGCACATGCACATGCACATGCACATGCACATGCACATGCACATGCACATGCACATGCACATGCACATGCACATGCACATGCACATGCACATGCACATGCACATGCACATGCACATGCACATGCACATGCACATGCACATGCACATGCACATGCACATGCACATGCACATGCACATGCACATGCACACAGTATAGACCATAACAAACTTACTGACGGGCAGGAAAGTATGCAAGGGTCCCTATCCATTATACCAGTGCAATATCAGCACACCCTAAAACGAGTTACAGACATGCATACTTACTCGTCGTGACCCTTGGCACACGCACATGCACACGCACATGCACATGCACATGCACATGCATACAGTATAGACCATAACAAACTTACTGACAGGCAGGAAAGTATGCAAGGGTCCCTATGCATTATACCAGTGCAAAATCAGCACACCCTTAAACGAGTTACAGACATGCATACTTACTCGTCGTGATCTTGGTGTAAATGCAAACACCCGATGCCGGAGATGTCGGTGTGTAAGCATACTTCATGCAGCTGGCCAAGTTCCCCGAGCCGGAATCCACGTACGTGTTGAAGGCCTTGCACCTGCTATCGGTAGTGCATCGGCTGGCTGCTGTCTCGGTGGTAATTAACCACACACATGCCAGGTCATCACCCGGATGATCCATATCAATGGCAACAGTGTAGCCCGCGATTGGAGGGCACGCTGCAAGTGGGACGGTGTTGATTGCACACATGGCAGCGGCAGGTAACAATTGTACATGCGTTGAGAGGGTTACTATGCTACTCTTCGAATTGGCAAGAACAGGATCAGGAGCATGCAGGTGTAGCAAGCTACATTTCCCTTAGAATATTTTAACGATTACTTTTAACAATAACTGTTAATTTGTTAAACGATTTGACTCAAGTTTCGTACATGTTCCGAGTTTCGTCACATGTCGCGAACTGGGCAGCTGTTCGTAAGCGAATCTAACGGGCTGGGGCCCCGGGCCCCACCAACATTATCCTAGTACGGCAAAGTCCGTAGTAGAGATTATCCGGCAGGTAGGCCGAGATATAAGCTACCCGGGCGGGGTGTTCTGGCCAGACACCGACGTATCACATTACTAGGTGTTCGGAGTTCAAGGCTCCGCTGCCACCGTCTCTAATCGTTACGTACACGTCTTATGTACGCTAGTGCTTGCCGCTTGGTTGGAATTCTTCCTACGACGGCGAGGACTAACAACTCCACGCTTCCGCGCTGTCAGTCGTCCCGCCAGGTGAGCGACTGCTACAGCAGGAGAACTGCTCATGGCTGGACTGAGTACGGGAATTAACAGAGAACAACGCATGCATAATGAAGGTGAGGGCTATTCTCGATCATCAGAAAAATCATTCCTTAAGGAAGAGTAGTTTTGCAAGCGCATAATTGCAGATTCTAATCCGGGTTGGAATGAGAACTGGTCGCAGGAGCTGTAAGAAGGGGACGGGGCTGACAAATTTGTCATACAACCATAAAATCATAATCCTACGGGATCTCAAATAACCAAATTCCTACGGGATATGCGGGGGGGGGCCCGAGGACGTTCACTCGAGAGGGGGAGGATTGTAAGAAGGGTTCAGCTCCCTAGGCATCACCCTGAGTACTCTTTGCCTTGAGCGGTGATTGGACGGTGATCGACATGATCCACTACAATTTGAATTTGATGGATTATATTTGATGGATTACATTTTGGATTACATATATTTCCTAAATATATGGGCCGGCTGCTTTCCAGGCAGTACTGCACATCCATTACATACCTCGGTAATAGCAGATTCCTGCCAATGGTCGCACAGGCCCAGCTATGCGCTTAATACAGCCCCAGATAGCATTGTTGGATACAAATGAGTTAAACGCTTTGCACTCGCTATTGGAAGAACAGGCCGCCGCGACACTCTGCTGGCTCATTACACCGCACCCAATATCATCCGTTGTGTGGTCTACGTTGACCATGAGTGAATAGCCTGAGAACCTGCTGCAGGCTGCAAGGGATAAAGTATGTATTTGGGCAAGTGAGATAGAGATGTACGTATGTATTTACCATCAATGCTATGTATTTAAGCTAACCAGCCATACCCTTTATTATAATGCTTCTGTTTCGTTTAAGTACACTTATCATGATGCGTACATGCACATGTGTGCCAATGTGAAACATACACCTACTCGGAGCTTGCATATGCATCAAGCCTTCGCTCGATGGCATCGATGCATGTGTGAAACAGGGGGGGCATATCTTCACCCGTGGCAGCTACCCGCAGCTGCGAAACCCTGCCTTCCCCAGTATTTCGGGGCACCCTCATCCAGTATAGGTAACCCTAGTCAACTTCTCAGCGGATCGCTCAGGGTCCGCACCCACCACCAGCATCCAATGGAGTCTGCTGGATCGACAGCGGCCCAACTCGATTCCTAATCGGCACGCAGGTTAACTTTATCCCCGGTCATCTATGACCTTCCACCATTGGAAGGTTTATTGATCCTGACAGACCTCGATTCCGGGATCTCCCTGGGGCAATGGTTGCCCTATCAGTAGTGCCTGACCTAGTACGTATGTACATAAGAATGTCGGAATCGCCGTCCCTGTACGAGCCATGATGAGCCATGGTTACATGATGATGAGCCACGATTACCCTGAAATGTGGGCTTTATTAAGATGGTGTCTGAGAACAGGTTGGATTTACTTCCAACCACGTGCAAGTGGACGGCAACATGGGCCGCAGGCATAGTGATTCCTGCGTGACAAAATACTGATGGCGGCCAATGTGGACTGTATGTTGCAACCCTTTCATCGTTGAATCCCTTAATACGTGCTAGGCTTTATGGTCCCGCCCCGAGCAACCTAAACTTTCATTTCTTACTTTGTATGTCGGACCTGAGCATGCATGCACGCAAGAGAACCAATAAAATTAAGGAAGCCAGCTAGCTGTCACTAGCCACACCACACACACACACACCCGCTGTGCGTGTGTGTGGGTCATGCATGGAAGAAGGAAAGAATGAGACCTGCAGTGATCAACGAAATATGCGTGCGCAGAAGGCGTGCAGATGTTGTGGGGTTCAGTGGTATTCCTTTACATTTCTGCATGTATGTGAGCTGCACACCTAGGTCTACTACCGCACTAGCTGGATTCCCACACTACTCTGCACACCTAACCTTCCTATACTTACACGAAATGAAAGAGTATCAGCCCTGGATGAATAATGGTCTGCTGGTGGCCAGAAACGAGTGCAGAGCTCGCATGAGCCAACAAGCCACGCAAGGAAGGCAAACTTACCAAATTGTGTGGAAGGGGGAGGCGGTGGCCTCAGCGGTGGCGGGCTAGGGGGTGGAGGGCTGGGGGGTGGAGGGCTAGGGGGTGGAGGGCTGGGGGGTGGAGGGCTAGGGGGTGGAGGGCTGGGGGGTGGGGGGCTAGGGGGTGGGGGCCTGGGGGGTGGGGGCCTGGGGGATGGTGGAGGTGGTGAACAAGGCGGCTGCGGGCTGGGAGGCAGCTGTCTTGGTGGCGGGGTCGTAGGTGGCGGTGGCCTTGGCGGTGGAGGTCTAGGAGGTCGTGGGCTCGGGGGCCACGGGGAAAGGGGCGGAGGTGGCTGGGCTTCCAGGTCGCCGAGGGAAGGGCACTCAAAAGGCGAGTTCGTAAATCGGCAGAGGTGCACCCTCAAGGTGTCTGTATCGACCCATGATCCCCCATACACGACCAGGTTGTAGACATCCAGGATCAGCTGGGACATGGGGCTGACGGCGTTGATGAACTGGATTTTGCGGTCGCTGTTCACAAATTGACGAGCGGTGTAATCATTATCCTGCATGCAGCAACAGTAGGAAAACGCTTAGATAGTTTGCATTGCAGTAGCGAAATATCGTAGTGACGGTAGTACAGTGCCGGTAGCGAAATACCGCTTAGATAGTTCGCATTGCAGTAACGAAATATCCATGCTTGCTTTCGATACCCAAAACCAATACCCTGGCCATTTTCGATACCCTGGCCATTTTTTGCTGCAAACTTAAATACCTTTTGTCACGGCATTTTAGCGTCACGTTCATTTTACTGTCTTTCCTACTTGTCTTAGGTTATATCGGTAGGAACATGCGTAATTTCGTGTTGTTGTTTCGTGTTCGCGTTACATTCTCTTTGCTGATCGATTTGTGGTGATTTGTGCTGATCGAAATGCGAATGCATGCTCATTTGTGTATGCTTACGTATTTTACCTGTGTATTCTCCCTTTCTTGTGTGAATGTTTTGTCACACCGAGATAATGTGCTTTATTTTTGTCATTCGTGGACATATAGTCCACGACATATAGTCGTAGTCATAGTTGAGGCTTACCTCTTGAGGGCCTCCTGTGATCGATAGAGATCGATAGCCTGACTTCGGTATTTATAGCTGGCAGCGGGCTGGCGTGCGTGGATGTTGTTGTTGTTGTTGTTGTTGATGATGGGTTGTTACATGGTCGTGGGTTTTAGGGTTTGCTTGCTTGTGTATTCGGATACCGTGACAGCCAATACTGTGTCGCGCACAGCTGTTTGTCTGACACCCAATCACCGAATACAATGCCTTTCTTTCTTTCTAGGGCTGGTCAGCCCAGCCTTGTAGTGTTATTATATTACATATTCAGCTCACCTGAACAGCTATCTGCTGTGCGCACGTGTTTGTCGATGCTACAGTCATATGACGAGACACAATTGTAAACATTGCATCTAACGTTTCGTGATAGTTATTTGAAGGCACCACTCACCATCGTGGCATTTAATTCATGAATGTTAACCTTGAAAGCATATGATGATCCTAGGCCAGCATCGCCTTCCCTGGCTACTCGGACGGCCATGTACAGGTTCAGAGCTGACTTTGGGTCGTTGTATGTAAACAGCCAATCCGGAGTCACCCGCAGGTAGTTGTTGTTGCCAGTCAGGTAGGTGGCAGGCAGTGTAAAGGTCCGAGCTGTGCCTGGCAGCAAGGCACTGCTGTTCAGCTGGTCACCTCCGACCGCGGGTGTGGCCCAGCCCATGCGGGAGATCTCCGCAGCGTTGGGGCAGGCATCACCGCGGCCCATGGCTGTCGAGTAGTCGCCGTACTCAATACCGTTCTGCCAAGAGTGCCAGAGACCTGTGCACATGTAACGAGCAGCACATAGAGTACTAGCTGGCGCCACAGTAGATGTAGCAGCCGATACACAGTATGGCGCTATAAATACGCGCAGAGCGCGACCACCTGCAACTCGAGAGACCTTTTCAGCGGTCAGCTGCTACAGTAGAGAACTAGGATAATACAGGTTGGAAGCCGAATCGTAAATAAACTTGTTTTACCGATTGTCTCTATGTCGTGCCCTGGTATATATTAGAGGGACCGTCCCCTTTCTATTATACTAGGGTGCGACTTACATCGATTAAAATTTTACAGACCTTAGTGCCGCAGCAACGTCATGCATGTATATCGCTTATGGGTTGCCTGCCATGCTAAAGATCAAGGTATTACTAGTAATATATAGTACGTAGGCGGCTGGCAGAGGTTAAGGCCTGGCTTCTGCTCCCGACGCGTTCCGGCGCGTCTGGGTTCAAATCCGCCTGCCGACCTCTCGGGGTGTTTGAGAGGTGATGAAATGGGAGGTGGCCCCCCATCTTGTGGACGGTGTAGGACGTGATAAAATCAACTCGCGAACTGACCAGGAACTAAGTTGACGCGCCGTTGATCCGCTAGATTTGGTTGGATGCTGGTGGTGAGTTGCCAAACTCAAAGAGTACACTCTGAAGTCGGATGGGGTGAATGGCTTAGGGTGCCCCTCTAGCAGGGGAGAGCAGGGAACTGCCTCGGGAAGGAGGCCACTGGTGAAGCTTAACCACCCTGTAACAACATATAGTACTTAGTGAAGCGTTGCTACCAAACCCTACAAGTTTGATTTTAGCGCCTTCATTTGGCTTGCTAGTATGCTTTGGAAGAAAACAAGCGTTAACACCCAAGCCGCTGTAAGTTGCATGTTTGGGCATTACTCTTTGGTCCAACATCAATCAGCAGTAGTTATGATGTGTGAAACAGGGTATATCTTCACCCGTGGCAGCTACCCTGAGAAACCCAGCCTTCCCCGGTATTTCAGGGCAACCTCATTCAGTCACCCTCGTCAACTTCTCAGAGGTCGACAGCGGCCCAACTCCTGGTCGACTTGCAGGTTACCATTATCCCAGGTCACCACCGTCCATCAGCCAGGGGCGCAATACCTTCCACCACAGGAAGGATTATAGACCCTAACAGCCTCGATCCCGGGATCTCCCGGGGGCAATGGTCACACATTACCAGTAGTGCCTAACCTAAGTGTAGATATGTATGCACTCAGGCAGTCACCCATCACACATACCATAGTTGTGTATGGCCTCCTGCATTACTGTTGCCCATCTGTACACTCCAGAGGCTGATGTCTGCAGGAAGGTCCGTTGGCCCGGCAATAATGCCAGCCCTGACCAGGGGCACACTGGTTGAAGGCCCGGTGGCACTATGTAGGTGTAGTGGCTGAAGGATGAGAAGGCTACAGGGCCGATGAGGGGCCTGGTGGCTGCATCCGCCAGAGCCGAGATTGCCCAGCTGCCACAGCTAGTCGTGATAGGTGTCGAACACTGGTGCGTCACACGCACAGCCCGGAAGGCAGTTATGTTGAGGTTGAACTTCCCATATGAGCACTGCGTGTACTTTTCAGCAAGGCCTCCCTTGCCATCCCCATTAGGGCCCAGGTAGAGGGTCCGGATTTCTTCCTCTGTGATGGTAGCGGGGAAGCCGCAAGCAGGGTAGTCGAGAATCATGACCAGGAGGTGCTGGTAGATGACTTCATCAGGGCTTGGCAGGGCTGCTGGGGCGAGGGTGATGGTGGTCAGGGTAGTCGAATTATCGGGTCTGCACTCGCCCGTCGCCTCATTAAAAAGACAGTCCTGTACAAACGTGCATTCACCGATTCATACATTATTACTCATTATACGGGTGCTCTGGGTAGGAACTACTCGTTCAGCACGCGCCGTTGGCTAGTGCGTGTCACCAACTACTATGTTCACGCACATATGCATGTGTCGACTTTATCCAATGGCAGCAGGGGTAAAAGTATTGTAGGTGATGAGACTGTGCATACAGCAGTGCAGCGCAGACAGAGCTGGCACGCATGGATTGCAGGGATCAGGTGAACAGATCAGGCAAACACGCCCCTGTGAACAAGGGCGGGATGAAAGTAATTGGGGCACGTAACAGCTTATTGGTATTTAGAAATTGGTGATTGTGTTAGAGATAAGAGTCCTTCAGTGAACACATCACTCGCTCATATCGTTACACAAGGAGAGAGAGAGAATGGATACGCAAGCAGTATATAAGCATACCGTAGCCAATCCTGATTCGATGTCGTATTGGGATAAAGGCAACTAATCAAACTACCGAAGTGTCAAGCCTGAGTGTACCTAAGAGCACTTTCCAACAGATTGCAAAAAAAACGGCCTGAAATTTTCTTTTACACGCGAAACGTTTTTGTTCCCCAAAAGGTGGTCCGGAATACTCCTTGGCTCCAAATTGGTGAAGGCCAGAGCGAATGGAGTGAAGCCGGAGCAGCAGCAGAAGCAGCAGGTTAGCCCTATTACACTCTCGCGAAACTACTGCTGCTGTTGCCGATGTTCAATATGCTTGCCGGCACCTTGCCGGCACCTTGCCTCCTTTGAAAGGAGGCCCCTGCTGCTGACCAGTACGTAGATTGGCAAGCATACATGCAATGCAATGTCATGCAATGGTCCAGCAATAAGCCAAACAACTTGCTCATCACCATTATTGGTCCTGCTGCTGGAATAATGTTGGTTCGCCTGCCGCGGCAGGAACGGCTGTTCCTAGGAATACAGGCCTGTATCAGAATGAAGGGTTTTCACATCATACCTGCATCATGAATAGCTAGCAGCAGCTCTCTGACCGACGTCTGTTTGTGTACCCCCACAACGGCTGTAACATGCGCACGCACGCGAGGACAAATAGCGAACGAGCGATTTCAAGGGAATGTGATGTTTCATATAGGTGCGACACATCCAAATGATTGACGTTCATTCTAACAAGTACATAACCCCGCGTGCTGCCATCGCCGCTCTCTTTCCTTTCCTGCTGTGTACAGCACCTTTGACACTACTCGTTTGGTGCTCGCTGTAGTACCTACTACATTTCGCTCCCCTCATCACACTTCTGCCAGTGGGGATGCGCTGCTAAGGGAATCAACGCGCACACGTTACAATACACTCACCAGCTCCACCACCGCGCCAGGTGAAATGGGAATACCCCTTGAGTCCCTTCCGGGTGGTATGTAACCGCCACTGAGCGGTATCAGAGCTCCTCCGCTATCACGGATTAGCCACTGCTGGATGTTATCCAAGGTAAGATAAAGAAGGTCTCCAACGATCCGCGTTCTGACGACATTCTTTGTGACGGGCCTCCGAGCTCCCACTGCATGCACCACTGCATGCAAGCGTGCACGTGGCACGGCCAATATTGAGATGAACGAAAGCGCAGGGGAAGCATTGATTACTTCAGCATATCCGTGCGCAAGGGCACCGTCATATTGATATGCGCGCATATGTATTAGGGCCTGTTTCCAGTGCGGATTAAGGGACGGGATTAGCTTTAAATCCGGCGCTGATCCCCACCATGGAAACTCTGTGGGATTAAGCTGGATCAGCGTAGGAGGGATTAGGAGCTGCGTTAGTCTTAATACATGCACATACAACAGCATGCATGTGCACCACCGGAAAACTCAGGGTTCTTTTAAATAACGCACGTCAAGCTACATCAAACTGTTCATTTGCCATGCTGGGCGCTTTCGTTTGCTTCGTCGACCCCTCCAACTCGTCGGCATTTGCGTCGGTAATAGTATTCGCAGCTACAGAAGGAACACCAGGATGCAGGCGCACATGGAAGAAATGACAGTTACAGCTCATTACATACAGCTTTTTGATTTGCGCTCCTGTGCCGAAAAATAGTCAGTTGCTAGCAGGGAGCACGCATGCTGCTGCCCGCAAAGTAGTAAGACCCCGCATCCCGCTGTCAGCTTGCAGGAGTTTCCACCATTATGATAATACAATGCCCCACCCAAAACATTCACTGCAGCAATCCTAGAGCGCGACGAGGATCATGCTCAGCTTCCGTAACACTGCTGCACGCCGTCCTGCCATACTACTTACCTTCCATACTACCAGCGAGTGATAGAATGAGAAGCAGGTTGAGCATCATGCTTCAATAATTAGAGATCGACAAATAAACTTTGTGTAGTTGTTAAAAATAAACTATTGCTTTAGATGCCAGGTCCGGTGGGTTCGCAGCTGCAGGCATACGTGAGATCAGCGTTTGTCCAGCGCAAGCCATGTTAGTGCTAAACAGTAGAACTCAGTGCCGGTGTAACCTTATGTCGTACCGACAACACGTGGGGGCAGGTAGCCTGTTTAGGGTTCCTGGAGGTGGTATGGCGCCTCTCGCGCGGCTCTCCCTTAGTTCTGTTCGAGTTTTCTGCGCCGCTGTGTTGCCTAGCCAGGGGCTGGAAGAGTGCCCCGGCTGGCGTGAGTGAGGGAGTGAGGTGTGCGCAGAGGAACAGACGGACGTGGAGACGCGCGCCCGTTCCTGCGCTGTGCTTCGGTCCGGTCAGGGCCCCCGGTGCTCGTCCTTTCTCGGGACGAGCCGCCCACAGTTTTAACACCCCATCAACAAGTTCGCAGTAGCCGTACAGGTTTCGAGCTTTCCGATTTTAGGTTACGACGACCCTATGGATTCTGAGTTCCTGGCCTTGAAACGTTTTAAAAGTTAGATCAGTGCACGCTCGGTCTTGAATAATGCATCGAAGTAATGGCATTCCCGTCCAAAAACTGGTCAGCATGAAACGTGTCCAACAGGTAGCAGCTTCCTGTTGAGATACTGCCTCGAAGCTCCTGCTCAGAGAGTAGGCGGGTCTAAGCGAGGTTAAGGTTTATTTCCTGGTGTCCTCGGTAATCGGCATACGGAAAAGGTAGGCGCATAAGCGGCATTTTCTTTTAATGTTTAGCGTTTGGTATGTTTGTTTGTCGATAAAAAGAGTATACAAGCAAAAAGAGTATAATTACAAATACTACTGTCAGGCAAAAATTAACAGCTCGGCGGCCTTCGGCGGGCGAGGCAGCTACTAGGCTACCTCCCAAGGCACCGCCATATCTTTGCTTGCAGGTATCCATCAGGCCACCGAAACATTGCAGTGCGTCCCGGCTATCGGTCTGTCCCGCTCCTCTGAGATGCTTTCCGAGCAAAGCGGCAACTGTGTCAGACAGCCTGTAAGCGCCGCTATTCATTGGAGAGCTTGTGATATCGTGTATCATAGCATGTTCCATTAATTGTGTTTATGCAAGATTCGTGAAATGAAATTGTGCTAAATTCTGAGCTATGAACCAATGCCCACCCCCCGCCTTTGGGCACGGTGGGGAGGCCAAATATGAGTATATTCCGCTAAAGTGGGACGCACTTCCGCTACCCACTGACAAATATACTACCAAGATTATCAAGAATTGAAATTGTGTTCTCTGGTTCCGTCCCTGACTTTGTAAGGTCCATAAGGAAGTACAATGGCGATCGATCTCGACTCGCAAGCACCAAACGCAAGTACGCAAGCAGTAGGATAAAATTTCCCGTTCGAAGAACTACACAATGACTATGTTCAACTAAGAGGAAGCTGAGCATGCAACGAGTACCAATCTCAATGTATTTGGAACCAAACGCAAGCGTGCTAGGCTTATTAGGGAGTATGTAGAAGTGCCACCACTGCAAACCGCGACCGGCAAATGCCGCGCCGCCCCCAAAGGCAGCACGACCAACCTACCACTGCAGAGCCTACCGTTGCAGAAGAAGACATTTATCCAGAAGATGCGTCTCCGGACCTAAGCTGGATATCTGATGCATCAGGGGCCCCACTAACAACTAACCTACGTTGAGGATGATGTCCTTCTGCGCCGCGTCCGCGGGCCAGTCTTCCGACGGCACCGCCGCCCACCAGTCCCCCTCGTCACGAATCTCAAAATGCTGTCCCGCGTGGCTCCAGTAGTAGGCGGTGGTGTGGCTGTAGGACAGCCACATGAAGCCCTTGGTGTGCATCACTGCACAAAGATGGAAGAATGAAAGACGAGTACAGTAATTACAGTAATGAAAGCAAAAAAGGGCCGGACGCGTACCTCGCGAGAAGAGGTGAAATTTGGAAAGGAATAGGCTGTCGGATATGCTTAGCAAAGAACGTCGTGGAAAGGTAAACATGGGCAGTTCTGAGCTGCTGCTGGCGACCTGCGCCAGTCGGAGGGCCGATTGAAAAGAACTGGGCCATTGGAATCAACTCCGCTTAAAGCAAAGGATCAACTGCCGACGTCCGAGAAGGGGTGAAAGTGCTGCATCCTGGAATGATGGTTGCATGGACCACTGCATGAAACACACAACCTGGACAACTAGCACAGCAACGGAAAATGCGGGAATGAACGCGCGCCAAGCCTTTCTTTTCCAACCCAAACACCCTCCCTGCTGCGCCATGCAGCCATGTACACCACACTGGCATACGTTTCCCCCTCCCCCATTCCCAGATTACCCTTTTTCTTCGTGCCTCAATTATTGCCTACCCTGTACGCATCCAAAGCCAGCACTATCCAATTAACTAAATGTCATGCATGTCTAACCGAAGCAAAACGGTGTGCACAAGTGTCTTCTTTGCCTTACCGCCTAACCTGCATATGCAAGTGATGGGCGTTTGCACTCCTTACTACACTCCTTCAATCGCACACACACCACACACACACTACACACAAGCACGTCCACGTGCGGTTGTCCACGCACCCGTCTTGATGGGGCTATCCCCCTCCTCGGGCGCCTCCCCGTCAATGGCCTGGTTCACCGTCACGGGTAGCCACTTGAGTACCATCTCCTTCAGCCTATGGGTACAGGTGCGGAGATTGGAAGGCCGGAGGTTTGGGTGGGACAAATCCGGAAGGTTGGGTGGCATACTACAGGGCAACATTAAGCAAGCAGAGCCCCTTATTAGCGTTGGCAAACATAAAAGTCCGGAAATCAGTGACAAGTGCGGTGTGCAGATCTTAGCTTTGAGGATAAACTTCCCTGAAAGACAACATTTCCACACACACCCGATGGCCGCAGCTGGAATTACGACAGTTGTCTCCGTACATAGTTGTCGTACATCGTTGTCATACATAGCACACGAAACCGGTATAGCCCGGGTAGCATAAACGCTGGCAAAACGGCAAAGACAGCAAAAACCTGCAACGTCGCGATGCCATGTCGTGATGCCAAGACCCAGTTTGCTTGACCTCCTGTGAACAACGTTTTTTCTTACCTCTGCGGGTGGAAGGGACGCCGGCGGGAGTATACAAAGTTGCGGATGCCAAAGCGAGTGGCGGCCCGTGTCTCCCCGCGCTCGTGGTGGTGATGGTGGTGGTGATGGTTATCGTCTCCTTCCATTTCCTCACACGCCTGTAGGAGCGGTAATGGACCCGCCAGAAACCACCCCACCATCGTCAAAGGGGAAGCAATCGGAGTAGAAACAAGCGATGATGCAAACAGTACGGCAGAACAATGAGGCAACAAGGAAAACTTACGCAGCACTCATCCATAATTATACGTGAGAGACCTTTTCGGGCCTTTGTTCACAAGCTTCTCTTAGCCGGCATGGCCATCATTTCAACAACATGGCTTAACATGACCAGGCAGGTGATATGATGACCCCATTGCAAGCTCAACATCTCACACACTTGTGACCCAGAGGCAAGAAGGTGAGGCCCTACCAAGCTAAATTCCCAGCAAGAACTCCTCTTCAGAATTTGCCCCACTTCACTCGACCAACCAAAGCACAAACACTGCCAGCACAAACCACATATCCCGCCCCAGCCCCCACCACTCCTCCCACCTCGCAGTTGTCATGGCGCTCCCCGTCCTCCTCATCGTTGTGCTTGTGCTGCTTGTGATGATGGTGGTGCTTGTGGCCAGTGTTTTTTTAAAGTAATAATTTCCTTTTAAGGAATGAAGAGGCCATTTTGGCCTTTAGAAATAAGGAACAAATTGAGGCCGATCCGTACATTTTCATTACTCCAGCCAAAAACGTCCATTGCTGCCAGATTGCTCCGTAGTGTGCAGAACTTAGGATTATCGATCATAGAATAGATAGGAGGGGCCGTAAGAAGGTCAAGCCCGTGAGTCAACGCGGCATAGCAGAATGTATGACCGGTCCTTACATAGCCAAACACGCAAAAGGCAACGACTTGAACGCCGAACAAACACCAAAACAGCAAGATAAGCCTGAAATTTTTCCTGATAAAGGCGTTTGGGACGGCGGTGCTGTTGTCGGTAATGCATCGGCAATGGTGTTGCTGCCAGCGGCGACCGATGACATGGGCGCCATTATCCCTGCCTTCCATGGCGGTTGTGATCAGCATAAGCGCAAGCTGTCACCCAATCAGCTCGACAACAACGAATGTGGCGAGGCGCCCAACCCGAGCGCTCGCAGTGCCAAGCGGGCTCAGACACAGCACATCCGCAAGGGCATGAGCGACGGTGCATGGCGGGACAAGCAGAAAGAAAATCCCCACAGATGGCAGAAAGAAAATCCCCACAGATGGCAGAAAGAAAATCCCCACAGATGGGCCGCCAGGTATCCCTGGGTTCTCGGCCATGGGGTACTTGCAGGACCCCACCCGCAACCGCCTGGACGAGCACCTAGCATTGTGTGTGCGGATGTTTACCCAGGACCTGTTCGACCTGGGTACTTTCCCGTTCCGTGACGCACTGAGGAAGTGGCTGGACAGCAGCAGCAGGGGCCGGTACATGATGAACCGGTAGAGTCCTAGTGTGCTGTGGTTTGCAGTGGCAGGTGACGGCCTTTGATTTGCTATGCGGTTGCTTGCTTTGGGCCTTTGCTTGGTCGGATTTACTTTTTGTTCACAAACAGTGCCAGAACTATCTATGCATGTGCATGAAGAGTGCGCACATGAACGAAAACGCGCCAACGCAGTGCGTGCCTCTTGGTCTATGAGGGGAGTTGTAACTTATCGGGGGGGGGCTGGGGGGGGTGTAGTCCCCCCCAGCGCCCCACTCTTAAGGAATACATTACGGCGACGCTAGCAACTTTGTTACTTAGGTCGGAATAAATTGAGACCCCCCATAAATGAAAAAAAATCACTGCTTGTGGCCCCCCCCTCCTCGCAAGCCTGGTGAGCGAACCATCAGGGAGCAACAAAACAGCAACAGGATTGCAAGACCAAGAACACCCACAGCAACAGCAGAGCATATGAGCAATGACCGCAGCAGCATGAGCATCAACAGGAGGCGTACACGGCATGCCCAAGATCGGCAGGATCAAACGTCAAAACGGGAAACTGAAAGGCTTGAGAAAAGGCGTCCCTAGATCCGTTCCCACCACAGACTGTAGCAAGCTACATTTACTTTAGAATATCTTTAAGCTATTAAAGCTTAATCACAGTAACGGTACGGTCCCGTATTTACGAACCATACTCGTTAACTGTACGAACTCACTTTCTGGTACGCTATCACAACCTAGCGTACGGCACCAAGACTCCAGGAATGGAGATGGCGGCAGGTGGGCCGCATTTAAGCCACCCAGGTGAAGTGCTTCGGCCAGACACTTAACGTATCACTATACTAGTGTTCAGGGTTCAAGACCTTGCTGTCACCGTTCTCGACGTATGTCTTCGAATCCCGACTTCCCTTGTCTCTTCTCACGCCTAACGCTGGGTCGCCAATCGTGGACGAGACCCTCTACTTCCGCTAAAACAGCTAAGGTAAGAGACGGCTGTTACATTTTGGTATCGACGATCATTTGTTCGGTCCTCGCCTCACATTGCGCCGCAGCAGTTACTCGCCCATTGTCTGAGTCTTAGACTCGACTTTCTGGAAATGGTTCCTAAGCCTATAGCTAAGACTAAGGCTGTTTCTTTGAGCGATGCTAAGCACGTTCCTATTCCGCGACCGAAGTCTAAGACTACGGCGCAAATTCCTGCCGATGCTACAACCGCTTCGGACCCACTTCGCGTGCGAAAATAAAAAGCGCA